>NW_025533836.1:7500-25000 GCF_020615455.1 Coregonus clupeaformis | reverse complement strand
TTACAAATTAATTAAAAAACTAGAAAAGTACATTTCCCGAAGAAAATATGGTGTGCTTGCTAGCTTGTTTTAAAGTATTTATGGTTTTGAAAAGTTTTGAAGATCGTAAATTGTTGTAATGTTTGTAGCTGAAATGGTTAAAGAGCGGTTAGCATTTAACATGTCTACTACTGGGTTCTGGCATTGAATCCGTGAAGGTTTAGGCTAATTCATGCTAATTACCGCTGTTTATAGTTTATATACATTTTTTATAATTTGAAGTTAGGATAGCCTGAACATGTGAAAGTTGGTTTGATGTCTCTAGCTCTGAACGGTTCAAGAGTTACTGTTGGCTAGGTATTCTATGCAAATGTGTGCTAATTTGAATAGTAATAGTTTATAAAAGTTAACACATTTGAGGTTAGGATAGCCTGAACATATGAAAGTTGGTTTGGTGTCTCTAGCTTGATCGGTCCAATAGTTACTTTTGGTAAGGTATTTTATGCAAATATATGCATATTTATATAGTTAAAGTTGATAAAGATTTTAAAGAATTTCAAGTTAGGATAGCCTGAACTTGTGAAAGTTGGGTTGGTATCTCTGGCTTGATCGGTTCAAGAGGTACTGTTAGTGAGGTATTTTATGCAAATGTACACAAATATATATTTTTGTTAAATGAATTTGAAGTTAGGATAGCCTGATGATGTGGAGGTTGGTTTGGTGTCTCTGGCTTGATCGGTTCAAGAGTTAATGTTGGTGAGATACTTTATGCAAACGTATATATAGTTATAGTTATGCAAAATGTTTTAAAAAAGATGGTCCTGTTGCCTAATTGGCCAAGGAACAGGTCCATTTTGAAAATCTACCACTGTATTCCTATGGTTCTCATTTAAACCCATGTTACTTTATGCAAATGTAAAATCATTATAGTTCACAAAGTTTATATAGGATCAAAAATCACTTGACAATCGATCTAAGTTGGGCCAGTCTGAACATCTCAACGTTAGCTTAAACGGTGAAAGAGGAGATTGGTCTAGATTTTTTTTTTTACCATTCAAGTCTATGGACCCTTTTTCCCAATTTAAATGCATTGGGAGCTCATTTAAATATTGTTATAGTTCCAAAAGTATAAATACTATAACAAATATTTTCTCATGCAATCTGAGTTGGGGCAGTCTGGACATTTTGAAAGTTGGTTTCGATGTTAAAAGCTTAAATCGTTTTAGCTCTAGAGCCATAAAATAACAATAAGAGGATGTAAGAATTCTAGAATTCTGCTTTGAAGGTGTGCAAAGAAGGGCACCTATTGGTAGATGGGTTAAAATAAAATAAAAAGCAGACATTGAATATCCCTTTCCAGCATGGTCAAGTTATTAACGGCTGTGATAGGAGAAAACTTAGGATGGATCAACAACTTTGTAGCAATACTAACCTAAATGACAGAGTGAAAAGAAGGAAGCCTGTACAGAATAAAAATATGCCAAAACAAGCATCCTGTTTGCAATAAGGTACTAAAATTAAAACTGCAGAAAAAGTGGCAAAGAAATTAACTTTATGTATTGAATAAAAAAGGGTTATGTTTGGGCAAATCCAACACAACACTTCACTGAGTACCACTCTTCATATTTTCAAGCATGGTGGTGGCTGCATCATATTATGGGTATGCTTGTCATCGGCAAGGAATAGGGGAGTTTTTTAGGATAAAAAAATAATGCAAAAAATCTAAGCACAGGCAAAATCTTAGAGGAAAACCTGGTTCAGTCTGCTTTCCAACAGACACTGGGAAACAAATTCACCTTTCAGCAGGACAATAACCTAAAACACAAGGCCAAATATACATTGGAGTTGCTTACCAAGACAACATTTAATGTTCCTTAGTGGCCTAGTTACAGTTTTGGCTTAAATCGGTTTGACATGAAAATGGCTGTCTAGCAATGATCAACAATCAACTTGACAGAGCTTGAATAATTTTACAAAGAATAATGTGGAAATATTGTACAATCCAGGTGTGCCAAGCTCTTAGAGGCTTACCCATTAAGACTCACAGCTGTAATCACTTCCAAAGGTGATTCTAACATGTATTGACTGGTTGAATACTAATGTAATCAAGATATTAGTGTTTTACTTTGACATAATATATACACTATATAGCTGACAGGGGGCGCTATTTTTGAAGCACCGCGCCTCCATCTTGGCCTACAAACGATAAATGTCTACATTTGTTTTTGACACATTTATTCCATTACAGATACCTTCATGCATACTTTTAAATGATATTATGTGAGCTAAATATAAAAATAAAAATATATATGAAAACATTTACCTTAAAATATATATATTTTTAAGTACTAATGTTACCATCACCACTATAACAATGAAAAAATACTTAAATACATGTCATTTTGTCCATTTAATTGAAATACTGTAGAATTCCATTCATTCCTATGGAGGACTGTTTCTTCAGGGGTGTGCCAATATGGCCGACCGGTGGCTTCAAAGCCTCTCATTGGCCAATACATAGCATCAGCAATCCAGGGTTTATATACAGTGCATTCGGAAAGTATTCAGACCCCTTGACTTTTTCCACATTTTGTTACGTTACAGCCTTATTCTAAACTTGATTAAATTGTCCCCCCCCCCCATCAAACTACACATAATACCCCTTAATGACAAAGCAAAAACAGGTTTTTAGATTTAAAAAATATATTTATTAAATTAAATAAACTGAAATATCATATTTACATAAGTATTCAGACCCTTTACTCAGTACTTTGATGAAGCACCTTTGGCAGCGATTACAGCCTCAAGTCTTCTTGGGTATTACGCTATAAGCTTGGCACACCTGTATTTGGGGAGTTTCTCCCATTCTTCTCTGCAGATCCTCTCAAGCTCTGTCAGGTTGGATGGAGAGCATCTCTCCAGCGATGTTAGATCGGGTTCAAGTCCGGGCTCTGGCAGGGCCACTCATGGACATTCAGAGACTTGTCCGAAGCCACTCCTGCAGTGTCTTGGCTGTGTGCTTAGGGTCATTGCTAATAAGCTAGCATTAGCGCTCACCATTCCTTAAGCTTTTGGGTGTCAGTCAGAGTTATTTAATAGTATATTTAGTGAAATAGGCAAGCTAAGGATATTGATAATAGTCATGATATTAGGAAAAAAATGTTTTTTCCAGTGAGTTTATTTGATGGGTTTTGTTTCTGTAGCTAGCTTGGCTGGCTGAGACCAGACTTTTTTCTGACTGAAGCATTTCTTTTTTATTTTATTCTTTTAGCCCTTTTACTCCACAATTTCGTGATATCCAATATCCAATCGGTAGTTACAGTCTTGTCCCATCTCTGCAACTCCCCTACAGACTCGGGAGAGGCGAAGGTCGAGAACATGCATCCTCCGAAACACAACCATGCCAAGCCGCACTGCTTCTTGACACACTGTTCAGCAACCGGAAGCCAACCGCACCAATGTGTCGGAGGAAACACCAACCAGCTGGCGGCCGGGAGTCAGCTTGTAGGCGCCGGCCCGCCACAAGGATTCGCTAGATCGCAATGGGACAAGAAAATCCAGGCCGGCCAAACCCTCCCCTAACCCGGACGATGCTGGGCCAATTATGCGCCGCCTCATGGGTCTCCCGGTCGCGGCCGGCTGTGACACAGCCTGGGCTTGAACCCGGGTCTGTAGTGACGCCTTAAGCACTGCGATACAGTGCCTTAGACCGCTGCGCCACTCGGGAGGCCCAAAGCACATAACTTATGACAGTACCACAGTGCCCCCCTGTGGACTGAAGCTGAATTTTACTAAAACTGGATATTTAACCCTGTTTGAAATGGACAATGTTGAGCTGTTAAAACTGACATCATGAAATTAATCATAGAGGTCCTATAACCTCCTATAACCTCTAATCATAGAGGTCCTATGACCTCTTATAACCTCTAATCATAGAGGTCCTATAACAACCTATAACCTCTAATCATAGAGGTCCTATAACCTCCTATAACCTCTAACCATAGAGGTCCTATAACCTCCTATAACCTCTAATCATAGAGGTCCTATAACCTCCTATAACCTCTAATCATAGAGGTCCTATAACCTATTCCATTCTACAGGTTAACATGCTTGGCTCATGTCTGTTATTTCCATATAGGCTATTTAACTATTTGTAAAAAAAAAAAAAAAAAAATTAACTGCCCATCTATAGTTTGGAAAGATATCAGCTCCTACAAGAGCAGCAAGTATATATTTCTATTCAATAAGTGTTGGTGTTAATCTGTTGGTATTGTCTTGTAGGGCAGTTGATTCAATAGTATCTGTTGGTATTGTCTTGTAGGACAGTTGATTCAATAGTATCTGTTGGTATTGTCTTATAGGACAGTTGATTCAATAGTATCTGTTGGTATTGTCTTATAGGACAGGTGATTCAATAGTATCTGTTGGTATTGTCTTATAGGACAGTTGATTCAATAGTATCTGTTGGTATTGTCTTGTAGGACAGTTGATTCAATAGTATCTGTTGGTATTGTCTTGTAGGACAGTTGATTCAATAGTATCTGTTGGTATTGTCTTATAGGACAGTTGATTCAATAGTATCTGTTGGTATTGTCTTGTAGGACAGTTGATTCAATAGTATCTGTTGGTATTGTCTTGTAGGACAGTTGATTCAATAGTATCTGTTGGTATTGTCTTGTAGGACAGTTGATTCAATAGTATCTGTTGGTATTGTCTTATAGGACAGTTGATTCAATAGTATCTGTTGGTATTGTCTTGTAGGACAGTTGATTCAATAGTATCTGTTGGTATTGTCTTGTAGGACAGTTGATTCAATAGTATCTGTTGGTATTGTCTTGTAGGACAGTTGATTCAATAGTATCTGTTGGTATTGTCTTGTAGGACAGTTGATTCAATAGTATCTGTTGGTATTGTCTTGTAGGACAGTTGATTCAATAGTATCTGTTGGTATTGTCTTGTAGGTGCTGTCTTTACCTGGCAGCCTAGTTAATCACTGCTTTTTGAACTGTCTGATTGCTCACGACTGTTGTCGTGGACTTGGGTTAGTTTCAGGCCAATTTGTGTAACAGTCTTGCTAATTTGTGGGCGTGTTGTATTGTTAGTGTGTTTTCTTCACCTCTGCTAGGCAATTAGTGCTGGTACTTCAGTCTCCCCTGTTTTATCAGCGGCGGTGTTGTCTCCAAAGTGTAGCCTGTCGCCGAAACAAAGACGTTATGCAGAGTTGTTCTCCGAAGGCTCCACACCTTCTCTCACTTACCTCGTTATTTTCTGATGATCTAATTATGCTATTTTGTAGCTTTGGAAACTATGTGTGTGTTTTCTATACCCGTTTGCTCCTCCCCCTGTAGTTTTTTACAGACGCTTCCCATCCTACAACCATTCGAATTTAGTATCTAGTATCTATTCTAACCATGCACACACAACCCATGTGGGTATCTAGTATCTATTCTAGCCATGCACACACAACCCATGTGGAATTCTTTGTCTCTGGCAGCTTTTGGAACTGCCGATCTGCTGTCATAAGGCTGAGTTCATCAAAACTATGAAATAACACATACGGAATTATGTAGTAACCAAAAAAAGCTTCATGAGGTAGTCACGTGGAATGCATTTCAATTAACAGGTGTGCCTTCTTAAAAGTTAATTTGTGGAATTTCATTCATTCTTTAATGCGTTTGAGCCAATCAGTTTTGTTGTGACAAGGTAGGGGTGGTATACAGAAGACAGCCCAATTTGGTAAAATACCAAGTCCATATTATGGCAAGAACAGCTCAAATAAGCAAAGAGAAACGACAGTCCATCATTACTTTAAGACATGAAGGTCAGTCATAACGGAACATTTCAAGAACTTTGAAAGTTTCTTCAAGTGCAGTCGCAGAAACCGTCAAGCGCTATGATGAAACTGGCTCTCATGAGGACCACCACAGGAATGGAAGACCAGAGTTAACTCTGCTGCAGAGGATAAGTTAATTAGAGTTACCATCCTCAGAAATTGCAGTTCAAGAAACAGACACATCTCAACATCAACTGTTCAGAGGAGACTGTGTGAATCAGGCCTTCATGGTTGAATTGCTGCAAAGAAACCACTACTAAAGGACACCAATAATAAGAAGAGACCTGCATATGTATTTCCCACCGTGAAGCATGGAGGAGGAGGTGTTATGGTGTGGGGGTGCTTTGCTGGTGACACTGTCTGTGATTTATTTAGAATTCATGGCACACTTAACCAGCATGGCTACCACAGCATTCTGCAGCGATCGCCATTCCATCTGGTTTGGGCTTAGTGGGACTATCATTTGTTTTTCAACAGGACAATGACCCAACACCCTCCAGGCTGGGTAAGGGCTATTTTACCAAGAAGGAGAGTGATGGAGTGCTGCATCAGATGACCTGGCCTCCACAATCCCGACCTCAACCCAATTGAGATGGTTTGGGATGAGATCGGACCACAGAGTAGGAAAAGCAGCCAACAAGTGCTCAGCATATGTGGGGACTCCTTCAAGACCGTTGGAAAAAGCATTCCAGGAGAAGCTGGTTGAGAGAATGCCAAGAGTGTGCAATGCTGTCATCAAGGCAAAGGGTGGCTATTTGAAGATTTTGTTTAACACTTTTATGTTTACTACATGATTCCATATGTGTTATTTCATAGTTTTGATGTCTTCACTATTATTCTACAATGTAAAAAATAGTAAAAAAATAAAGAACATCACTGGGGCCAAGCTTCCTGCCATCCAGGACCTCTATACCAGGCGGTGTCAGAGGAAGGTCCAAAAAATTGTCAAAGACTCCACCCAAGTCATAGACTGTTCTCTCTGCTACCGAAAGGTAAGCGGTACCGGAACGCCAAGTCTAGGACCAAAAAGGCTCCTTAGCAGCTTCTACCCCCAAGCCATAAGACTCCTGAACAATTCATCAATGGCCACCAGGACTATTTACATTGACCCTTTGTTTTTACACTGCTGCTGCTCGCTGTTTATTATCTATGTATAGTCACTTTACCCCTACCTACATGTACAAATTACCTCGACTAACCGGTACCCCTGCACATTGACTTGGTACCAGTACCCCCTGTATATAGCCTCGTTATTGTTATGTAATTTTCTTGTGTTACTTTTAAATTTGATTTAATTTTTTGACTTTAGTTTATTCAGTAAATATTTTCTTAACGCAATTTCTTGAACTGCATTGTTGGTTAATGTCTTCACCTGTTGTATTCAACGCATGTGATAAATAACATTTGATTTGATTTGATGTATACATGCACATGATAACATACGCACTATACACACACGTACACATGGATTTTGTGTTGTAGATATGTGGTAGTAGAGTAGAGGCCTGAGGGCACACACTTAGTGTGTTGTGGCATCTGTTATGAACGTATTTTAATGTTTTTAAAATTGTATAACTGCCGTAATTTTGCCAGACCCCAGGAAGAGGAAGCAGCTAATGGGGATTCATAATTATATTTACATTTTAGTCATTTAGCAGACGCTCTTATCCAGAGCGACTTACAGTTAGTGAATGCATACATTTTCATACTGGCCCCCCGTGGGAATCGAACCCACAACCCTGGCGTTGCAAACGCCATACTCTACCAACTGAGCTACACGGGACTTGAATACATAATAAATACATATGCTGGTTGGAAGATTCCAGATTTCCAGCTTACGGTATTCCCTATTTTATTCCGTGATTCTTCTAAACAGGTATTCTGGAAAACCTGGGAATTTTTTGGGAAAAGTTTTCCGGAGGTTTGCAACCCTATTAATTCACCTGTTCTGTGTCCGGTTCTGTATCTGCCCCCATACACGCTGTGTTCTGCAGGCAGGGAGAAAGGAGCTCCTGTACTAGTCCTGAATACCTGGCTCTTGGTGAGCGGATGGGGGAATAGTGAGGTGGTCACGTACCAGTCATCATTCACCATGCATACTGGAATCCCATTCAGACCTATAGAAGAAAAGAAAAAAGAAAAAGTAGAGGCTGAGTCACAATGGTAATTCCCTATTCCCTATGGGCACTGGTCTAAAGTAGTGCACTATATATGGAATAGGGTGCGATTCCCAGGGCATAACCTTGGTCCGATGCGGTCTCTCACCTTGGATGTGTGTGACTCTGTGTGGGTGAGGGTTGTGTCTGGAAAAGAAGGAGTGGTGACTCAAGGCTCCAAAGCGTGGACTGCCCCTAGTGGCCACGTTGGAAATGTCAGCCGTGGACGGCATAACATTATCATCGCGATGACCTGTGTTCCTGTCAGCCAATTTCTTTTCACCACATGGATCTGGGCTGTTTAAGACTGACATGATGATCTGTGAGAGAAATATCACAGAGTTTATTGTTGGTATGCAGGGTTGATATGGCTCAGTTGGTAGAGCATGGTGCTTGCAATTGCAGAGTTGTGGGTTCGATTCCCAGGCGTGACTGTAAGATGCTTTGGTTAAAAGCTAAATGGCTGTATAATAAATGTTATTAAAGTATTATTAGAGACAGATCAATTGCCATTGAGCGGTAACATTTAAATTCCACACTGTACAACCCAAAGCTTTGTCATTTTACAGTCTGCACAACCAGTGCATGCATACTATCATGTTGTCATGGGAACTTGAGACTTCATGTGGACTTCATAACAGTTTTGTGTAGGCAAAGTTGTTGCAGATTTAGTGATCAACATTTTATTTAAAAAGATATCTTCATGATTTTACTACGGATCTATAGGCCTATTGTTCTGTTAAGCAAGACATGAAAAACAACAAATACTGAAGTATATAGTTGTAATAAGAAATGTAAAAGCTTATCCTACCTCAGAAACTCCACATAGCCTCTCCACAGTCTTCAGCCTCTGACTATGTTTACCATGTTGCTAGGAGACTCAGCTCTCAACATAAAAAAGAACAGCATCTTTAACAATGGGTAATGTAACTCGCACCCAATGCATAAATCCATTTATATTTTGAGGCCACACACAGGCTACATCACAAATTGCACACCATTACCTACACTGAGTATAGAAAACATTAAGAACACCTGCTCTTTCCATGACATAGCTTTCACCTGGATTCACCCGGTCAGTCTAATAATTCCTTATTGATGTAATCTGTTAAATCTACTTCAATCAGTGTAGATGAAGGGAAGGAGACCGGTTAAAGGAGGATTTTTAAACCTCGAGACCATTGAGACATGGTTTGTGTATGTGTGCCGTTAAGAGGGTGAATGGGAAAGACAAAATACTCAAGTGCCTTTGAACGGGGTATGGTAGAAGGTGCCAGGAGCACCGGTTTGTGTCAAGAACTGCAACGCTGCTGGGTGTTTCACCCTCAACAATTTCCCGAATTGTTAGAGTGTATCCTGGATAGGTCCCACTCTAAGACATTGTTACATTTACGTCATTTAGCAGACGCTCTTAGCCAGAGCGACTTACATTTAGTGAGTGCATACATTTTATATATATATATAATTTTTTTCATACTGGCCCCCGTGGGAATCGAACCCACAACCCTGGCGTGCAAGCAAACGCCATGCTCTACCAACTGAGCTACATCCCTGCCGGCCATTCCCTCCCCTACCCTGGACGACGCTGGGCCAATTGTGCCGCGGCCCCATGGGTCTCCGGTCGCGGCCGGCTACAACAGAGCCTGGATTCGAACCAGGATCTCTAGTGGCACAGCTAGCACTGCGATGCAGTGCCTTGAGTACCACTGCGCCATTCACTTTTATTTTTATTTATTTTATTAATTTTTTAATTTTTTTAGTCATTTAGCAGACGCTCTTATCCAGAGAGCGACTTACAGTTAGTGAATACATATTTTTTTATACTGGCCCCCGTGGGAATCGAACCCACAACCCTGGCGTTGCAAACGCAATGCTCTATCAATTGAGCTACATCCCTGCCGGCCATTCCCTCCCCTACCCTGGACGACGCTGGGCCAATTGTGGATAGGTCCCACTCTAAGACATTGTTAGAGTCTATCCTGGGTAGGTCCCACTCTAAGACATTGTTAGAGTCCATCCTGGATAGGTCCCACTCTAAGACATTGTGAAGGAAAAGTGAAGGAAAAGCAGCCAACAAGTGCTCAGCATATGTGGGAACTCTTTCAACACTGTTGGAAAAGCATTCCAGGTGAAGCTGGTTGAGAGAATGCCAAGAGTGTGCAAAGCTGTCATCAAGGCAAAGGGTGGCTATTTGAAGATTCTCAAATATAAAATATACTTTGATTTGTTTAACACTTGTTTGGTTACTACATCTTGCGTCTTGGGACTCGTTTGAAGTCGTTACAGCCGATCTGCCAACTTCTGTCTGTAGCGTCCGAACAGTTTGGGCTACACACCAATATGACCCCTCTCCATGGAAAGTTAAGTCTCTCATGAACACGTATAAGTCGGTTGTTTTGCTCTAGGACGCCCACAAGCCTCACAAGACTTGTCTGAAGGTACCAGTACCAGATTTTAAAAAATGAATGGAAAGATAAAATCGTTTAGTGCCCCTTAAAAAATGGGTTAAAAAAAGAAAAATCCAGATCTTTCTTATATCTCGCAGATGTAGGATAGACACTTTAAAACAAACTTCCTTTTGATACATTTTTTGACCATCTGTTTTTCCATGTATGAAACTGTTATTCAATGTGTTTCTATGGGCTAATTGCAGTAAGGCCAAATTCAATGAGGATTCAGGAGGGCAATGAAAATAGACCAGATGAAGCCGAGGGCTGCAGATGAAGGATCCGGGGTGGGGGGACTCTGTAGAGATTGGAATCTCAGGTAGACATCATCGTCAGGCGGTGGTAGTTAGGCTGCTGTGGTGATGAGTCATCTCAAATAAAACTGTGAAGGACCTCGGCGTTACTCTAAACTCTCTTTTGTCAAACAAATCAATAATATTTCAAGGGCAGCTTTTTTTCCCATCTTCGTAACATGGCAAAATTCTGAAACTTCTTCTACAAAAATTATGCAGAAAAATCTAATCCATGCTTTTGTCACTTCTAGATTAGACTACTGCAATGCTGTACTCTCCGGCTACCTGGATAAAGCACTAAATAAACTTCAGTTAGTCTGGACTAGAACTGTTTCAAGTTTTTTTTTTTCATGGTCGAATTTGAGGGCCAAACTTTTCAACCTCCTGAGGCGGAAGAGGCTCGTGTCCTGCATTTTTAATGACTGTGCGTCTGTGTTTGAACCATTTTAAGTCTTTAGTGATTTGGACATCGAGGAACTTGAAGCTGGATCTGTTAGGGCGGTGTGCAAATTGTGTGGATCTAGGGTGTCTGGGATGGTGGAGTTGATGTGAGCCATAACCAGCCTCTCAAAGCACTTCATGATTACAGAAGTGAGTGCTACAGAGCAGTAATCATTGTGGCATGAAGCCTTAGAGTTCTTAGGAAACAGGGATGATGGTGGTCATTTTAAAACGTGGGGATTACAGACTGGAACAAGGAGAGGTTGAAAATTACCGTGAAAATGCCAGCCAGCTGTTCTGCGCACACTCTGAGAACGCGCCCTGGAATACCGTCGGGGCCCGCGGCCTTGCCGGTGTTGACCTGATTAAAGACACTTCTCACGTCGGCCTCGGAGAGCGAGATCACCCAGTCCTCTGGGTCGGTGATGACCCTCACACAATGTTGTTGTTGTTAAAGCGTGTATAAAATGCTTTGAGTTCATCTGGTAGAGAGGCATGGGGCAGATCATCGGGCAGATCACGGCTGGGTCTTCCTTTGTAATCCGTAATGGACTGTAGCCCTGCCACATGCGGCGGGCGTCGGAGCCTGTGGAATATGATTCCACCTTATTCCTATATTGTCCTTTTGCTCGTTTGAGGACTCTGCGGAGGTCATAGCAGGACTTCTTGTACTTGTTCCTGTCTTCGGCCGTAGCATCAGGGTTGTCTACGATAGCTCTGTGTGCGGTAGCCCTGTTCTTTAGTTTAGCACCAACCTCGGTGTTAATCCAGGGCTTTTGATTGGGGAAGCGGCGAACCCTTCACCGTGGGGACAACGTCGCCGATGCATTTTCTAATGATACCCTCTGACTCTGGTGACCATTTCTCAATTAAGCGAATTGTGGGTACTTCCAATTTCAGCTTGTAAACAGGAACCAAGAGTACGGAGTCATGATCTGACTTGCCAAATACTGCAATAATCTATGTGCCGGGGGGGCTAGGGTCAGTCTGTCCTATCTGGTGAAATTCCCCTGTCTTATCTGGTGTCCTGTGTGAACTTATGTACAGTGCCTTGCAATAGTATTCATCCCCCTTGGCGTTTTTCCTATTTTGTTGCATTACAACCTGCAATTTAAATTGATTTCGTGTATTTTTTTATACATTTAATTAGGCAGGTCAGTTAAGAACAAATTCTTATTTACAATGACGGCCTACACCGGCCAAACCCCGGACGACGCTGGGCCAATTGTGCACCGCCTTAGACCACTGCGCCACTCGGGAGCACGTAATGGACATACACAAAATAGTCCAAATTGGTGAAGTGAAATGAAAAAAATAACTTATTTCAAGAAATTCAAAAAAAATAATAACGGAAAAGTGGTGCGTGCATATGTATTCACCCCCTTTGCTATGAAGCCCATAAATAAGATCTGTGCAACCAATTACCTTCAGAAGTCACATAATTAGTTAAATAAAGTCCACCTGTGTGCAATCTAAGTGTCACATGATCTGTCACATGATCTCAGTATATATACACCTGTTCTGAAAGCCCCCAGAATCTGCAACACCACTAAGCAAGGGGCACCACCAAGCAAGCGGCACCATGAAGACCAAAGAGCTCTCCAAACAGGTCAGGGACAAAGTCGTGGAGAAGTACAGATCAGGGTTGGATTATTTAAAAAATATCTGAAACTTTGAACATCCCACTGAGCACCATTAAATCCTTTATAAAAAAATGGAAAGAATATGGCACCACAACAAACCTGCCAAGAGAGGGCCGCCCACCAAAACTCACGGACCAGGCAAGGAGGGCATTAATCAGAGGCAACAAAGAGACCAAAGATAACCCTGAAGGAGCTGCAAAGGTCCACAGCGGAGATTGGAGTATCTGTCCATAGGACCACTTTAAGCCGTACACTCCACAGAGCTGGGCTTTACAGAAGAGTGGCCAGAAAAAAGCCATTGCTGAAAGAAAGAAATAAGCAAACACATTTGGTGTTCGCTCAAAAGGCATGTGGGAGACTCCCCAAACATATGGAAGAAGGTACTCTGGTCAGATGAGACTAAAAGTGAGCTTTTTGGCCATCAAGGAAAACGCTATGTCTGGCACAAACCCAACAACTCTCATCACCCCGAGAACACCATCTCCACATTGAAGCATGGTAGTGGCAGCATCATGCTGTGGGGATGTTTTTCATCAGCAGGGACTGGGAAACTGGTCAGAATTGAAGGAATGATGGATGGCGCTAAATACAGGGAAATTCTTGAGGGAAACCTGTTTCAGTCTTCCAGAGATTTGAGACTGGGACGGAGGTTCACCTTCCAGCAGGACAATGACCCTAAGCATACTGCTAAAGCAACACTCAATTGGTTTAAGGGGAAACATTTAAATGTCTTGCAATGGCCTAGTCAAAGCCCAGACCACAATCCAATTGAGAATCTGTGGTATGACTTAAAGATTGCTGTACACCAGCGGAACCCATCCAACTCGAAGGAGCTGGAGCAGTTTTGCCTTGAAGAATGGGCAAGAATCCCAGTGGCTAGATGTACCAAGCTTATAGAGATACCTCAAGAGACTTGCAGCTGTAATTGCTGCAAAGGGTGGCTCTACAAAGTATTGACTTTGGGGGATGAATAGTTATGCACGCTCAAGTTTTCAGTTTTTTTAGTCTTATTTCTTGTTTGTGTCATAATAAAACATATTTTGCATCTTCAAAGTGGTAGGCATGTGGTGTAAATCAAACGATACAAAACCCCAAGAAATCCATTTTAATTTGAGGTTGTAAGGCAACAAAATAGAAATAATGCCAAAGGGGGTGAATACTTTCGCAAGCCACTGTATAAATCTGTTTATCTCTAATTCTCCCTTCTCTCTCTCTCTCTCTCTCTCTCTCTCTCTCTCTCTCTCTCTCTCTCTCTCTCTCTCTTTTTCTCTCTCTCTCTCTCTCTCTCTCTCTCTCTCTCTCTCTCTCTCTCTCCTTCTCTCTCTCTCTCTCTCTCTCTCTCTCTCTCTCTCTCTTCTCTCTCTCTCTCTCTCTCTCTCTCTCTCTCTCTCTCTCTCGGAGGACCTGAGCCCTCAGGACTACTGCCTGCTGATCCAGTTTCCACTCTTCTGCCTATGGAACCCTGACCTGTTCACTGGACGTGCTACCTTGTCCCCGGACCTGCTGTTTTTTACACCAACCCTCTCTCTCTCCCTCCCTCTCTCTCTACCGCACCTGGTGTCTCGTTTTGACAGTGGATTTAGAAATGGATATAAAACTAATCTTTACTTGAACTTGTTTGGTCAACTCCCCCAGCCCTATTGCATGAATTTGCATAATTGACAGACACCCACCTTTCCATGGTAGCAAGATCTTATCTATTTTTTGCTAACTTTCTATTAAAATGTATTGGAGTGAGATCATTTATTTCCTTTGGGATATGTATTCCGAGTATATCCACATCACCATCAGACCATTTTATTGGTAAACTATATGGTAATGTAAAATTTGTATTTTTTAGTGATCCAATCGTAATATAGTACATTTATTAATTTTTGTAATCCAGAGCGGTTAGAAAATGTATCTCAGATCCTCTATGAGGCTGTGAGGGATTCAAGTTGTGGATTTAGAAGAAAACATGAATCATCAGCGTGCAATGACACCTTTGTTTTTAAACCCTGGATTTCTAATCCCTTGATATTATTGTTGGATCTTGATTTTTAATAGCTAACATCTTGATGGCCATAATAAATAGATATGCCGATAGTGGACAACCTTGTTTCACTCCTCTTGACAGTTTAAAACTTTCTGAGAAATAGCCATTATTTTACTATTTTCCACCTAGGGTCACTATACATGATTTTAACCCAATTTATAAGAGATTCTCCAAATTGAAATGCTCCAGGCATTTATATATAAACCCCAGTCGTTCTTTATCAAATGCCTTTTGAAGTCTGCTATGAATAGCAGGCCTGGTTTCCCAGATTTTTCATAGTGTTCTATTGTTTCCAATACTTGCCTTATTGTATCTCCAATGTATCGTCCATGTAAAAAACCTGTCTGATTAGAATGAATAATGTCCGATAATACCTTTTTTAATTCTATGCGCTATACATTTTGCTAGAATTTTTGCATCACAACACTGAAGTGTAAGGGGCCTCCAATTTTTTAAATGGACTGGATCTTTAGTTTTCCACTTGTATCCTGTTTCAGTAATAATGAAATCAGACCTTCTTCTTGAGTGTCTGATAATCTACCATTTAAATGTGGATAAGAAAACATGCTAATAATGGTCCTCTGAGTATATCATAAAAAAGGTTTGGTATACCTTGACTGGTATGCCATCCAACCCTGGAGTTTTCCCTGGACTTAAAGTCTTTAATTGCATCCATAAGTTCCTCCTCCTAATTTCACCTTCACATGAGTCTTTCTGTATGGCTGTTAATTTTACATTATCAATAGAAAGAAAATCTCTACAATTAGCTTCAGTTAGAGGAGATGGAGGCGACTGAAATGAAAACATATGATTAAAAGTACTTTGTTTCCTCCTTTAAAATATAATTTGGTGAATCATGGATGACTCCAATCATTTGTAACCAGTTTCAGTAAATTCTTTTTGGTAACATTTCTATGTTGAAGATTAAAACGATTTGGTGCATTTTTCCCCATATTCCTTCCAGTTTGCTTTATTTTAATAATATATTAATTTGATCTTTCTTGAAAAAAAGTTTCTCAATTTCTTTTTGTTTTTCCTCCTAAGTTATTCTGAGCCTCTATGTTACAGTTTTTATTGCTATCTATCTGTTCTGTTAGACCTTCTATTTCCTTTGTTAGTATGGACTCTTTTGACCTAAATTGCTTTTGTTTCGAGATGAGTACTGAATTGCATGTCCTCTAAAGGCACATTTAAAGGTGTCCCATTCAATAAGGGAGTTGCTGTACCTACAGTGGGGAAAAAAGTATTTAGTCAGCCACCAATTGTGTCAAGTTCTCCCACTTAAAAAAGATGAGAGAGGCCTGTAATTTTCATCATAGGTACATGTCACTTCATGACAGACAAAATTAGATTTTTTTTCCAGAAAATCACATTGTAGGATTTTTTGTGAATTTATTTGCAAATTATGGTGGAAAATAAGTATTTGGTCACCTACAAACAAGCAAGATTTCTGGCTCTCACAGACCTGTAACTTCTTCTTTAAGAGGCTCCTCTGTCTCTCCACTCGTTACCTGTATTAATGGTACCTGTTTGAACTTATTATCAGTATAAAGACACCTGTCCACAACCTCAAACAGTCCCACTCCAAACTCCACTATGGCCAAGACCAAAGAGCTGTCAAAGGACACCAGAAACAAAATTGTAGACCTGCACCAGGCTGGGAAGACTGAATCTGCAATAGGTAAGCAGCTTGGTTTGAAGAAATCAACTGTGGGAGCAATTATTAGAAATGGAAGACATGACAAGACCACTGATAATCTCTCCTCGATCTGGGGCTCCACGCAAGATCTCACCCCATGGGGTCAAAATGATCACAAGAACGGTGAGCAAAATCCCACAACCACACGGGGGACCTAGTGAACGACCTGCAGAGAGCTGGGACCAGCAAGTAACAAAGCCTACCTTCAGTAACACACTACGCCGCCAGGGACTCAAATCCTGCAAGTGCCAGACGTGTCCCCCTGCTTAAGCCAGTACATGTCCAGGCCCGTCTGAAGTTTGCTCAGAGAGACATTTGGATGATCCAGAAGAGGATTGGGAGAATGTCATATGGTCAGATGAAACCAAAATAGAACTTTTTGGTAAAAACTCAACCTCGTCGTGTTTGGAGGACAAAGAATGCTGAGTTGCATCCAAAGAACACCATACCTACTGTGAAGCATGAGGTGGGAAACATCATGCTTTGGGGATGTTTTCTCTGCAAAGGGACCAGGGGATGACTGATCCGTGTAAAGGAAATGAATGGGGCCATGTATCGTGAGATTTTGAGTGAAAACCTCCTTCCATCAGCAAGGGCATTGAAGATTAAACGTGGCTGGGTCTTTCAGCATGACAATGATCCGCAAACACACCGCCGCGGGCAACGAAGGAGTGGCTTCAAGAAGAGCATTTCAAGGTCCTGGAGTGGCCTACCAGTCTCCAGGGATCTCAACCCCATAGAAAATCTTTGGAGGGAGTTGAAAGTCTGTGTTGCTCTAGCGACAGCCCCAAAACATCACTGCTCTAGAGGAGATCTGCATGGAGGAATGGGCCAAAATACCAGCAACAGTGTGCTGAAAACCTTGTGAAGACTTACAGAAAACGTTTGACCTGTGTCATTGCCAACAAAGGGTATATAACAAAGTATTGAGAAACTTTTGTTATTGACCAAATACTTATTTTCCACCTAATTTG
>NW_025533835.1:305000-399317 GCF_020615455.1 Coregonus clupeaformis | reverse complement strand
GTGGTTGTAGTGTCTCTGTTTTTTTTAATTGAAAGGTAATGTTAGGAATAACGTATCTCAGAGTGAACCACAGAGGGTTAGGGTTAACATTTCTCAGAGTGAACCACAGAGGGTTAATGTATCTCAGAGTGAACCACAGAGGGTTAGGGTTCATGTATCTCAGAGTGAACCACAAAGGGTTAGGGTTAATGTTAGGGTTCATTCCTATTTGTTACATTCTTATTTGTTTATGTGGGACCCCATTTTCTTTTTCAGAAGCAGCCCCTATTCTTCCTGGGGTCCACAAAAAACACAAAACATGACAAGTAACAAAACACTGATAGACAAGGACAGCCACACAAATACAACGATATACACAACAATACACAAAAAAATCATAATAACACAAACAATACAACAACAAAAATAATGTGTGTTAGAGTGTGTCTGTTAGATTGTGTCTGTGTGTGTTAGTGTGTGTGTTAGTGTGTCTGTGTGTGTTAGTGTGTGTGTTAGTGTGTCTGTGTGTGTTAGTGTGTCTGTTAAGAGTGTGTCTGTGTGTTATAGTGTGTCTGTGTGTGATAGTGTGTCTGTTAGAGTGTGTCTGTTAGAGTGTGTCTGTTAGAGTGTGTGTGTGTGTTAGAGTGTGTCTGTGTCTGTTAGAGTGTGTCTGTTAGAGTGTGTCTGTGTGTGTTAGAGTGTGTCTGTGTGTGTCTGTGTCTGTTAGAGTGTGTCTGTTAGAGTGTGTCTGTGTGTGTTAGAGTGTGTCTGTGTGTGTTAGTGTGTCTGTGTCTGTTAGAGTGTGTCTGTGTGTGTTAGAGTGTGTCTGTGTGTGTGTGTGTATGTTAGAGTGTGTCTGTCCCCTCACAGTCCCCGCTGCTCCCATGAGATGTTGTTTAATCTTTTCTTAAAGGTAATGTTAGGGTTAATGCTAGGGTTATATAAGGGCTATGTCCCTTCTCCACAGAGACTGTGGTTCCACCACCATCTTGTTGCGTCCCACAGAGAGTTGAAGTTAGGGTCAGAGGGTTAAAGGGTAAAGGTTATAGAGGTATGGGTTAGGTTAGCATACATACTTCCTCCATAAGGACTGGGGTTCCACCACCATCTTGTTGCGTCCCACAGAGGCGATGAAGGCGAAGGGCCAGGCCAGCAGCATCATGAAGGCTGCCAGGAACAACCGGATGGGGAACAGAGTCACCGTCATCAACGCTATCTGAATTGAGACAAAGATGGAGAAGAGAGATTTAGATAGACAGGAACAGCTTGGATAGATAAGAGATATTACTGATAACATGATAATGAGATCATCTCCTTTTCCCAACCCCCAAGAAAAGGATTTGAGGCTGCTGCACACATACAATATGGTTTCTAGACCTATCTACTATGTTTACAAGTCAAACAGTCAGCAAGAGTATCTCCAGCACCTTTTATGATGTCTGGCTTTCAGCGCTTATCTTAAGTCAACATTTATCTTTCTGTTATCACGACTACTGTGTTGCACACACACACAACTGTTTCTCCTATATTCATTTAACCGTGGCCTATTATATACTGAACAAAAATATAAAACGCCACATGCAACAATTTAAAATATTTGATTGAGTTACAGTTCATATAAGGAAATCAGTCAATTGAAATAAATTAATTAGGCCCTAATCTATGGATTTCACATGACTGGGCAGAGGCGCAGCCATGGGTTGGCATAGGCCCACCCACTGGGGAGCCAGGCCCAGCAATTTATAATGAGTTTTCCCCACAAAAGGGCTTTATTACAGACAGAAATACAGCTGTCCGGGTGGCTGGTCTCAGACGATCCCGCAGGTGAAGAAGCCGGATGTGGAGGTCCTGGACTGGCGTGGTTACAAGTGATCTGTGGTTGTGAGGCCGGTTAGATGTACTGCCATATTCTCAAAAACAACGTTGGAGGTGGCTTATGGTAGAGAAATGAACATTAAATTATCTGACAACAGCTCTGTTGGACATTCCTGCAGTCAGCATGCCAATTGCACGCTCCCTCAAAACTTGAGACATCTGTGGCATTGCGTTGTGTGAAAAAACTGCACATTTTAGAGTGGCCTTTTATTGTCCCCAGCACAAGGTGCACCTGTCTAATGATCATGCTGTTTAATCAACTTCTTGATATGCCACAACTGTCAGGTGGATGGATTATCTTGGCAAATGAGAAATGCTCACTAACAGGGATGTAAACAAATTTGTGCACAGAATTTGAGAGAAATAAGCTTTTTGTGCCTATGGAAAATGTCTGGGATATTTTATTTCAGCTCATGAAACATGGGACCAACACTTCACATGTTGCGTTTATATTTTTGTTCAGTAATATATATCAGTACCAGTCAAAAGTTTGGACACACCTACTCATTCAAGGGTTTTTCTTTATTTTTACTATTTTCTACATTGTAGAATAATAGTGAAGACATCAAAACTATGAAATAACACATATGGAATCATGTAGTAACCAAAAAAGTGTTAAATCAAAATATATTTTATATTTGAGATTCGTCAAATAGGCACCCTTTGCATACTCTTGGCATTCTCTCAACCAGCTTCACGAGGTAGTCACATGGAATGCATTTCAATTAACAGGTGTGCCTTCTTAAAAGTAAGTTTGGGGGTATACAGAAGATAGCCATATTTGGTAAAAGACCATTCTATATTATGGCAAGAACAGCTCAAATAAGCAAAGAGAAATTACATTCCATCATTACTTTAAGACATGGGGTCCTCTGTAGCTCAATTGGTAGAGCATGGCGCTTGTAACGCCAGGGTAGTGGGTTCGATCCCCGGGACCACTCATACGTAAAAATGTATGCACAGATGACTGTAAGTCGCTTTGGATAAAAGCATCTGCTAAATGGCACGTTATTATTATTATTATTACATGAAGGTCAGTCAATACGGACAAATTCAAGAACATTTAAAGTTTCTTCAAGTGCAGTCGCAAAAACCATCAAGCGCTATGATGAAACTGTCTCTCATGAGGACCACCACAGGAATGGAAGACCCAGAGTTACCTCTGCTGCAGAGGATAAGTTCGTTAGTTACCAGCCTCAGAAATTGCAGCCCAAATAAATGCATCACAGAGTTCAAGTAACAGACACATCTCAACATCAACTGTTCATAGGGGACTGTGTGAATCAGGCCTTTATGATCGAATTTCTGCAAAGAAACCACTACTAAAGGACCAAGAAACTACCTAGAAACACGAGCAATGGACATTAGACCGGTGGAAATTTGTCCTTTGGTCTGGAGTTCAAATTTGAGATTTTTGGTTCCAACCGCCGTGTCTTTGTGAGACGCGGTGTGGGTGAACAGAAGATCTCCGCATGTGTATTTCACACCGTAAAGCATGGAGGAGGAGGTGTTATGGTGTGGGGGTGCTTTGCTGGTGACACTGTCTATGATTTATTTAGAATTCAAGACACACTTAACCAGCATGGCTACCACAGGATTCTACAGCGATACGCAATTCCCATCTGGTTTGGGCTTAGTGGGACTATCATTTGTTTTTCAACAGGACAATGACCCAACACACCTCCAGGCTGTGTAAGGGCTATTTTACCAAGAAGGAGAGTGATGGAGTGCTGCATCAGATGACCTGGCCTCCAAAATCCCCTGACCTTAACTCAATTGAGATGGTTTGGTATGAGTCGGACCGCAGAGTGAAGGAAAAGCAGCCAACTCCTTCAAGACTGTTGGAAAAGCATTCCAGGTGAAGCTGGTTGAGAGAATGCCAAGAGTGTGCAAAGCTGTCATCAAGGCAAAGGGTGGCTATTTAAAGAATCTCAAATCTCAAATATATTTTGATTTGTTTAACACTTTTTTGTTTACTACATGATTCCATGTGTTATTTCATAGTTTTGATGTCTTCACTATTATTCTACAATGTAAAAAATAGTAAATATAAAGAAAAACCCTTGAATGAGTAGGTCCAAACTTTTGACTGGTAGTGAATATTCATTTAAATTATTGTCACCGCTGCAAAAAATATTATGTCTATTTTTTAAATATATATATATATATATATATATATATATATACACACAGAAGATAGCCATATTTGGTAAAAGACCATTCTATATTATGGCAAGAACAGCTCAAATAAGCAAAGAGAAATTACATTCCATCATTACTTTAAGACATGGGTCCTCTGTAGCTCAATTGGTAGAGCATGGCGCTTGTAACGCCAGGGTAGTGGGTTCGATCCCCGGGACCACTCATACGTAAAAATGTATGCACAGCCTCCACTCTTCTGGGAAGGCTTTCCACTAGATATTGGAACATTGCTGCAGAGACTTGCTTCCATTGAGCCAAAAGAGCATTAGTGAGGTCGGGCACTGATGTTGGGCGATTAGGCCTGGCTCGCAGTCAGCGTTCCAATTCATCCAAAAGTTGTTCGATGGGGTTAAGGTCAGGGCTCTGTGCAGGCCAGTCAAGTTCTTCCACACCGATCTCGACACACCATATCTGTTTGGACCTCGCTTTGTGCACAGGGGCATTGTCATGCTGAAACAGGAAAGGGCCTTCACCAAACTGTTGCCACAAAGTTGGATGCACAGAATCGTCAAGAATGTCATTGTATGCTGTAGCGTTAAGATTTCCCTTCACTGGAACTAAGGGGCCTAGCCTGAAAAAGCCCCAGACCATTATTCCTCCTCCATAAAACGTTAGTTGGCATTATGCATTCGGGCAGGTAGCGTTCTCCTGGCATCCGCCAAACCCAGATTTGTCTGTCGGACTGCCAGATGGGGAAGCGTGATTCATCACTCCAGAGCACGCATTTCCACTGCTCCAGAGTCCAATGGCGGCGAGCTTTACACCACTCCAGCAGACGTTTGCCGTTGCGCATGGTGATCTTAGGCTTGTGTGCGGCTGCTCGGCCATGGAAAACCATTTCATGGTCCCAACGAACAGCTCGTGCCGACGTTGCTTCCAGAGGCAGTTTGGAACTCAGTAGTGAGTGTTGCAACGAAGACAGACGATTTTTACGCGCTATGCACTTCAGCACTCGGCGGTCCCGTTCTGTGAGCTTGTGTGGCCTACCACTTCGCGGCTGAGCCGTTGTTGCTGTGTGCTCGATTTTATCCACCTTTCAGCAACGGGTGTGGCTGAATTAGCCGAATCCACTAATTTGAAGGGGTGTCCACATACACTATATTTAAAAGAAGTATGTCTGCTACAGAGGGACAAGAGAGAGCCATGAGAAAATGAGTTTTGATCAGTCATGGAAATAAAAGTGCTGAAAACAAATTGGCTCCCTATTTAAAAAGAAGATGGAGAACAAGTTATGAAGGAAAAATACTGGAGGTAAAGGAGCAGGTACAGCCAACTATCGCAAAAATAATATTGAGATATTGTTAAAATTATACAATATATCGTCAAAAATAATATCCTGATACGCAACTGTATAGATTTTTTCCCCATCACTAATTTCGGCTGAGACATTCTTTTAAATGGATAGTGGTTGGCTCATAGGGTGCAATTTGGGACAAACACACAGACAGATGTAACTCAAACGTCAACACAGCCTGTGAAACATCATGACAGATTGACCATAACCACACTGACGATATGTAAGATTGGTAAAATGAGTGGAACATCAACTGAGTATTTAAGGGCTGATTTCTTTCATTCAACAGAATGTCTTTACAAGATTGGCCCGACATCTTGAGATCCTCCTGTGGGAGATGTTGAACTGAACCAAGGCTGGGAGGCTTTTGTGTAGGAGTGACTGGTAGTTGGGACTGCTGCCATACAAACCACACAGAGACATAATTCACAGACGTCAACACAGCCAGGAGAAACATCACAGTGGATCAACTATCATGGCTACAACCAGATTTGGTAAAAGCGACCTGACAAAATAAAATATTTTACAACGGTAAAGGGAAACACTGCTTTAAACAACATCTGGTGATCAATACATCCCTCTGGCCTCATGTAGCAGATCGGGATCTATTTAACTCACTCACTCAGCCTGAATTGGCCAGTTTTTCAGTGGCACGACTGCGTAAGACACTTCAGGAGGGTGGTCACGTGTTTGTGAGGCAGATGTCCTGGGTATGAGCAGTGTGACATCCTTTACACTACATAATACAATACATCCCTGTGGGCTGGCTCTAGAATGGGACAATACATCCCTGTGGGCTGGCTCTAGAATGGGACAATGGTATAGCCTGGTCCCAGCTCTCATGTCTCCTTGTCATGTTAGGCATGATGACACAAACAGAGTGCTGACCCATGCTAGCAATGTCCCCAACAACCATTCAGAGAGCTGGTCAACAGACTGCCAAAGCCACAACACAGGGTGCAGTAGGATAGGACAGTTCACCTAGCCTACATTTTCTCAAGCTCATTTAAATTAGCTTCATTGGTCTAGATCAAAAATAATTTTCACCACGACCCTGAATGGAGCGCAGAATAACCTACATTATGAATGGAATTCAGTGTCATATACATGAACCAGAGTAATGCATTCTGGGAAATATCTATAGAGAATCAATGCATGAGAATACATGCAAGCCACACTGAATGAAAACATGCTGTGTAACTAAATGGAGAGGGGGAGTCAGTGGTTTCAGCCATGTTACCATGACAATGGAGCCTAGAGTTGCAAAGAGGAGAGATAATAAGCCTACAACTAGCAGGATGTAAAAGCAACAGCAATGTTTCCCCCCTCTCAACTGTGACACAGACCTTTTCAGTCGTGTAACGACTTACATAAGGTTACATACCAAGTGAACCGCGGTGAAACCTAGCCTACATTGTAGTGAAGCACTGAGGTTAGCTTCACACAGGAAACTGTTCTCATGATGGTCACGCATTGCATAAGTTGAAACAGAGTGCCATTTATGGTAGTCATTTCATTTGAAACACTTCTAAACAGGAGACAGTTGAGACACAAGATTCTAATGCACGGTTATTCCAATCCTACCGTGGCGGTACTGACTACTACTGGTTTTCTGTTCTACCTGATAATTAACTGCACCCACCTGGTGTCCCAGGTCTAAATCACTCACTGAGGAAATAATGAAAATTAGCATTGACACTGTCTTCAAGGTCCAGATTTGAGGCTTCTAATGAGCAGGCCAGTTATTTTCATGACAGGGAAAGAAACAGAAGAGCAACAACAGCCTACAGCGTGATGCAGGCTGGGTGCTGAGGCCTACAGGTATTTCAAATCATAAAACACAATATCAGGGGAGCCTGACCACCTGTAATCACTGAGGACCAATCTATTTAAATCACTAGCAACAAAGCCTGACCACCTGTAATCACTGAGGACCAATCTATTTAAATCACTAGCAACAGAGCCTGACCACCTGTTATCACTGAGGACCAATCTATTTAAATCACTAGCAACAGAGCCTGACCACCTGTTATCACTGAGGACCAATCTATTTAAATCACTAGCAACAGAGCCTGACCACCTGTAATCACTGAGGACCAATCTATTTAAATCACTAGCAACAGAGCCTGACCACCTGTAATCACTGAGGACCAATCTATTTAAATCACTAGCAACAGAGTCCTGACCACCTGTAATCACTGAGGACCAATGTATTTAAATCACTAGCAACAGAGCCTGACCACCTGTTATCACTGAAGACCAATCTATTTAAATCACTAGCAACAGAGCCTGACCACCTGTAATCACTGAGGACCAATCTATTTAAATCACTAGCAACAGAGCCTGACCACCTGTAATCACTGAGGACCAATCTATTTAAATCACTAGCAACAGAGCCTGACCACCTGTTATCACTGAGGACCAATCTATTTAAATCACTAGCAACAGAGGGTAGTCTATATCATCATCATCATCATGTGGCTTTATTTTCCATTCGATACATTTTCAGGCTGATACAGTATTAGGCATTATAAAGCCCACATTTTGCATAGTTATGTGGAGTTTAATTACCGGGACTGTAAATGGCCCAAGGGTCGTTAGGTCTCTAATAGGGAAATGAAATCCTCATTGACTTGTTGGTTTATCTGGATATAAGGTTCAGATAGAACCACCACAGGTGAGGTCACTATAGATTCAGATAGAACCACCACAGGTGAGGTCACTATAGATTCAGGTAGAACCACCCCAGATGAGGTCACTATAGATTCAGGTAGAACCACCCCAGATGAGGTCACTATAGATTCAGGTAGAACCACCCCAGGTGACTATAGATTCAGGTAGAACCACCCCAGGTGAGGTCACTATAGATTCAGGTAGAACCACCACAGGTGAGGTCACTATAGATTCAGGTAGAACCATCCCAGGTCACTATAGATTCAGGTAGAACCACCCCAGATGAGGTCACTATAGATTCAGGTAGAACCACCCCAGGTCACTATAGATTCAGGTAGAACCACCCCAGGTGAGGTCACTATAGATTCAGGTAGAACCACCACAGGTGAGGTCACTATAGATTCAGGGAGAACCACCACAGGTCACTATAGATTCAGGTAGAACCACCCCAGGTCATGTCACTGTAGATTCAGGTAGAACCACCCCAGATGAGGTCACTATAGATTCAGGTAGAACCACCCCAGATGATGTCACTATAGATTCAGGTAGAACCACCCCAGGTGACTATAGATTCAGGTAGAACCACCCCAGGTGAGGTCACTATAGATTCAGGTAGAACCACCACAGGTGAGGTCACTATAGATTCAGGGAGAACCACCACAGGTCACTATAAATTCAGGTAGAACCAGTCCAGGTGATGTCACTATAGATTCAGGTAGAACCACCCCAAGTCACTATAGATTCAGGTAGAACAACCCCAGATGAGGTCACTATAGATTCAGGTAGAACCACCCCAGGTCACTATAGATTCAGGTAGAACCACCCCAGGTGATGTCACTATAGATTCAGGTAGAACCGCCCCAGGTGATGTCACTATAGATTCAGGTAGAACCGCCCCAGGTCACTATAGATTCAGGTAGAACCACCCCAGGTCACTATAGATTCAGGTAGAAAAGCCCCAGGTCACAATAGATTCAGGTAGAACCATCCCAGGTGAGGTCACTATAGATTCAGGTAGAACCAGTCCAAGTGAGGTCACTATAGATTCAGGTAGAACCACCCCAGGTCACTATAGATTCAGGTAGAACCACCCCAGGTCACTATAGATTCAGGTAGAACCACCACTGAGGTCACTATAGATTCAGATAGAACCACCACAGGTGAGGTCACTATAGATTCAGATAGAACCACCACAGGTGAGGTCACTATAGATTCAGGTAGAACCATCCCAGGTCACTATAGATTCAGGTAGAACCACCCAAGATGAGGTCACTATAGATTCAGGTAGAACCACCCCAGGTCACTATAGATTCAGGTAGAACCACCCCAGGTGAGGTCACTATAGATTCAGGTAGAACCACCACAGGTGAGGTCACTATAGATTCAGGGAGAACCACCACAGGTCACTATAGATTCAGGTAGAACCAGTCCAGGTGATGTCACTATAGCTTCAGGTAGAACCACCCCAGGTCATGTCACTATAGATTCAGGTAGAACCACCCCAGATGAGGTCACTATAGATTCAGGTAGAACCACCCCAGATGAGGTCACTATAGATTCAGGTAGAACCACCCCAGGTGACTATAGATTCAGGTAGAACCACCCCAGGTGAGGTCACGATAGATTCAGGTAGAACCACCCCAGGTGACTATAGATTCAGGTAGAACCACCACAGGTGAGGTCACTATAGATTCAGGGAGAACCACCACAGGTCACTATAGATTCAGGTAGAACCAGTCCAGGTGATGTCACTATAGATTCAGGTAGAACCACCCCAAGTCACTATAGATTCAGGTAGAACAACCCCAGATGAGGTCACTATAGATTCAGGTAGAACCACCCCAGGTCACTATAGATTCAGGTAGAACCACCCCAGGTCACTATAGATTCAGGTAGAACCACCCCAGGTGATGTCACTATAGATTCAGGTAGAACCACCCCAGGTCACTACAGATTCAGGTAGAACCGCCCCAAGTCACTATAGATTCAGGTAGAACCACCGCAGGTCACTATAGATTCAGGTAGAACCGCCCCAGGTCACTATAGATTCAGGTAGAACCGCCCCAGGTCACTATAGATCCAGGTAGAACTAACCCAGGTCACTATAGATTCAGGTAGAACCACCCCAGGTCACTATAGATTCAGGTAGAACCACCCCAGGTCACTATAGATTCAGGTAGAACCAGTCCAGATGAGGTCACTATAGATTCAGGTAGAGCCAGTCCAGGTGATGTCACTATAGATTCAGGTAGAACCACCCCATGTTACTATAGATTCAGGTAGAACCACCCCTGGTCACTATAGATTCAGGTAGAACCACCCCAGGTCACTATAGATTCAGGTAGAACCACCCCAGGTGATGTCACTATAGATTCAGGTAGAACCACCCCATGTCACTATAGATTCAGGTAGAACCACCCCATGTCACTATAGATTCAGGTAGAACCACCCCAGGTCACTATAGATTCAGGTAGAACCACCCCAGGTCACTATAGATTCAGGTAGAACCACCCCAGATGAGGTCACCATAGATTCAGGTAGAAACACCCCAGATGAGGTCACCATAGATTCAGGTAGAACCACCCCAGGTCACTATAGATTCAGGTAGAACCACCCCAAGTCACTATAGATTCAGGTAGAACCACCCCAGGTGATGTCACTATAGATTAAGGTAGAACCGCCCCAGGTCACTATAGATTCAGGTAGAACCACCCCAGGTCCCTATAGATTTTGGTACAACCACCCCAGGTCCCTATAGATTCCGGTATAACCAGTCCAGGTGATGTCACTATAGATTCAGGTAGAACCACCCCAGGTCACTATAAATTCAGGTAGATCCACCCCAGGTCACTATAGATTCAGATAGAACCACCCCAGGTCACTATAGATTCAGATAGAACCACCCCAGGTCACTATAGATTCAGGTAGAACCACCCCAGGTCCCTATAGATTCCGGTAGAACCAGTCCAGGTGATGTCACTATAGATTCAGGTAGAACCACCCCAGGTCACTATAGATTCAGGTAGAACCACCCCAGGTACTATAGATTTAGGTAGAACCACCCCAGGTCACTATAGATTCAGGTAGAACCACCCCAGATGAGGTCACTATAGATTAAGGTAGAACCACCCCAGATGAGGTCACTATAGATTAAGGTAGAACCACCCCAGATGAGGTCACTACAGATTCAGATAGAACCACCCCAGGTGAGGTTACTATAGATTCAGGTAGAACCAGTCCAGGTGAGGTCACTATAGATTCAGGTAGAACCACCCCAGGTCACTATAAGTTCAGGTAGAACCACCCCAGGTCACTACAGATTCAGATAGAACCACCCCAGGTGAGGTTACTATAGATTCAGGTAGAACCAGTCCAGGTGAGGTCACTATAGATTCAGGTAGAACCACCCCAGGTCACTATAAGTTCAGGTAGAACCACCCCAGGTCACTATAGATTCAGGTAGAACCACCCCAGATGAGGTCACCATAGATTCAGGTAGAACCAGTCCAGATGAGGTCACTATAGATTCAGGTAGAACCAGTCCAGATGAGGTCACAATAGATTCAGGTAGAACCAGTCCAGGTGAGGTCACTATAGATTCAGGTAGAACCACCCCAGGTCACTATAAGTTCAGGTAGAACCACCCCAGGTCACTATAGATTCAGGTAGAACCACCCCAGGTGATGTCACTATAGATTCAGGTAGAACCACCCCAGGTCACTATAGATTCAGGTAGAACCACCCCAGGTCACTATAGATTCAGGTAGAACCACCCCAGGTCACTATAGATTCCCAGGTCCACCCCAGGTCGTGTAGTAGCAGAGAGAACAGTCTATGACTTGGGTGGCTGGAGTAAATTCTTTGGGCCTTCCTCTGACACCGCCTGGTATAGAAATCCTGGATAGCAGGAAGCTTGGCCCCAGTGATGTACTGGGCGGTACGCACTACCCTCTGTAGCACCTTACGGTTGGATGCCAAGCAGTTGCCATACCAGGCGGTAATGCAGCTAGTCAAGATGCTCTCAATGGTGCAGCTGATTCAGGCCTCCTGTGTTGGTGTGTTTGAACCATGATAGATCCTTAGTGATGTGGACACTGAGGAACTTGAAGCTCTCGACCTGCTCCACAACAGCCCTGTCGACGTGGATGGGGGTGTGCTCGGCCCTCCTTTTACTGTAGTCCACGATCATCTCCTTTATCTTACTGACGTTGAGGGAGAGGTTGTTGTCCTGGCACCACACTGCCATGTCACTGACCTCCTCCCTATACGCTGTCTCATCGTTGTCGGTGATCAGGCCTACCACCCTTGTGTCGTTGGCAAACTTAAAGTGTTGGAGTCGTGCGTGGCCACGCAGTCGTGGATGAACAGGGAGTACAGGAGGGGACTAAGCACACACCCCTGAGGGGCCCCCGTGTTGAGAATCAGTGTGGCAGATGTGTTGTTGCCTACCCTTACCACCTGGGAGTGGCCCGTCAGGAAGTCCAGGATCCAGTTGCAGAGGGAGGTGGTTAGTCCCAGGGTCCTTCGCTTAGTGATGAGTTTTGAGGGCACTATGGATCACTTTCGTTCCCGGTTCCGTTTCTGTTCCTTGAAAAATTAAGTTATTTTCTGGTTTTGTTCCCTGAAACGGTTCAAACCCCAGATCAAAACTGAACTTGGATCCGTGTTTAGTAGCAATCATATCCTTCGCCACCGTCGTCTTACCACAGATAGTCATGACTATTCAACAAAACCATACATCATTTTGAAGTTTATTTCCAGCTAATGAAGTTGAGGGTGCAGTATTTATGAAGTTTGTCAATGAGGACACAAACTATCATATCTCAGCTAGCCAGCTAGTTTAGCCAGCTAGTTCAGCCAGCTAGTTTAGCCAGGGAAAACTGGGGTAAAAGAGCAAGCTGGGCGCACAAGCGCACTAGGCTAGTTCAGAAGACAGGTTGTTGTTTTTAATGCCCTGATATCAGGAGTTGGAGGCGAAAAGTTTGATTAAAGAATTCAGAGACAGAAACAAATAAATCAAATGACTTATAATTAAGGAGAGCAAATCTATATTCAATTCCGAAATTAGCTATAACTGTCAATAGTAAAACAAAGCTTAAAACGAGGGCGGCAGGTAGCTTAGTGGGTAAGAGCGTTGTGCCAGTAACCGAAAGGTCGCTGGTTCTAATCCCTGAGCCGACTAGGTGAAAAATCTGTCGATGTGCCCTTGAGCAAGGCACTTAACCATAATTGCTCCTGTAAGTCGCTCTGGATAAGAGCGTCTGCTAAATGACTAAAATGTAATGTTGCAGTGAACCCCACGGTAAACTGTGCCCACAGAGTTTCTGAACCCAGAGGCGCAACATCACGATACTTCCGGGCTTGCGAAACAGACCAGGCCGGGGTTTGACAAGTCAATGAGAAGTAAAATATTATTCCTTAGTTGCTAATTTAATCAAAATCGAAAGGCACAACCTAGATTCGAGACCATGTTATTACTCCAATCTTGTGAAAGTGACACATTTTCGTCAAAAACAACTTTATATCGAAGGAGCGCCTTTGATTTGACAGCCTGCATATGCGCAGTTCGGCGCGAGACGACCGTTAGACCCGAACATGTGTTTCTACGCATGCGCCTAGCTATACAACGTCGCCATGACATCGCCTACATGTGTGATCGGGGATTTCTATTGGAGAAGCAGTTTTAGCCCATCTTCATACTGCACTGTCAGCCCCATCTTTTGATAGAAGAAGCAACGGAAGAGTTGCTGGCGTAGTGAAAGTCAGTGCTCTGCACTGTCTGGTTCTTTAACTCATCAAGTGGGATACATGCATTCCCTGGTCTATGTCATACTCCTGTACATTGTTAGCCAACTATTTTTTTTCCAGCGTTCAGCAAACTCGCACGTGCAGAACATAACGCTTGCATGGACAAGCCTCCACAGATGCTGATTGAGCAGGAATACAAAGTTATCACAAGTGATGATGTTCGTGCCTCTTGCGACCCTTTTGCAAACGACGTATCATCTTGTATTATCGCTAAAAAATCCTTAACATTGGTGGCTGGCTTATCAGCTATGTTACTTAACGCCTAACCACGCCAAGACGCGAATTGTTGTCTTATAGCTACCCTGTGTGTCGTGGTTTATGTGTAAGGTAATGCGCGGGTTCGAAATATTATTCCAGCTTGTTGTGAAGACTTCGTAGCTAAAGTATGCGAGCCAAGTGAGCAACATGTAGCCAGCCTTCTAGCTAACGTTAGTTGCTAGTCAGTTAGGCTAGCTAAATACCTTAATCGGTAGTTAGCTGGCTAGCGAACCCTTATATAAATCTAGCCTGTCTCTATCGATTTTTAAACTAAACAGGTGAACGTGTTGCACCAGTTGTAATATTTTCGCTTACCTTTGCCTTTTCGAGCGGGGTGAATCTCAAGTCATGCACAAAAGGGTTCCTAAATGGTGGAGCGAGTTCCTTCTTCCCATCTCCTTCCCCAGGACACCGTCTGATGGTCGGGAACCTCATCCTCAACGAACCCGAGAGGATGGAACCTGTATCGGAAACGCGACAGCAGCGAATTTGTCTTATGTAAATCTCCACAACGTTGTTTTCGTGTCTGTGTCTAGCTAATTCCGGCACACATGTTATTATCTTCAGAGGCTGGAGGATTAGCCAAGGATCATGTATTTGAAGTCGGCCAATAGCTTCCCTCGTACGCAGTACTGATGTCAGACCAGCTAGACTGCTATCCTAACTGGCAGACTACCGTTGCTAGAAAAGTCCCCCCTCCTGGCTGCTTCTTGAGAACGCATGCGCCTAGTTGTCTGAGTTGACTCAAGATAAACATACACATTTTAGTCGTTTAGCAGACGCTCTCATCCAGAGCGATTTACAGTAATGAGTGAATACATGTTCGTGCAGGTCCCCCGTGGGAATCGAACCCACAACTCTGGCGTTGCAAGTGCCATGCTCTACCAACTGAGCCACACGTGTTCTCAAACCTTTGTTGTATTTATAATAATTTCATAAACTGTTAAATGTTTGCAGAGCTTATAAAACACAACAATAATGATAATAATTTGTGTGGCGCTTATATTAGCCCAGTTACACACAATTGTGTAATGGAAATGTTTTTGTTGTTGTTGCATATCCCAACTCCACCTGAGACACTCGCAGGGAGTGGGGTCACGGCCAGGGTCCCCATTGTCGAGGCTACCTGCCGCCCCTATATTGGTTGGGAATTGTGTGATTCGTTATTATGATGCTTGCCTATTTATTTTTGTATCGATTAATTGCATTGGTGTTTCAGTCCTTGGTATTTATTCATCAGAATTTGCATGAAGTAATTTGCACATAAAACGTCTGTCCAGTGCCATATAATACGTGTTTAAAGCAGCACACCAGGTCTAAATGTAGTCTGTAACATGGTACATTTCTTCACTTAGGAATCGAACATACTACTTATCTAATAATCTAAGAGCTGAATTTAGCAATATTGCTGAATATTTGCTCAGGCTGCAATTTATGCAAATAATGAAGCATTGTAACAGGCTAATGATTCTCTCTAACAGTAGAAGAGATGGGAAACCTGTCCTTTTGGTTTGCTGCTATGGCAACAGGTGACTTTCTTTCTCATTGACCCTCTCTCTTCTCCAGACTGCTAATGTAGTAGCAGCAATACAGTATGTTTTGCATGCTGTAGGCCTACATAGCAAATGCACAATCATTAAGCGTCAGCACTGATTTAAAGGCCCAGTGCTGTCAAAAATGTAATTTTAATGTGTTTTTATATACACTGCATGTACAAAACATTAAGACACCTGCTCTTTCCATGACATAGACTGACTAGGTGAATCCAGGTGAAAGATATTATCCCTTATTGATGTCACTTGTTAAATCCACTTCAATTTGTATTTGTATTTATTAGGGATCCCCATTAGCTGCTGCCAAGGAAGCAGCTACTCTTCCTGGGGTCCAAACATATTAAAGCACTTACATTACATATACAACAAAATATAAAACAGTACATCATATGACATTATTACACCACTACCTATCTACAATACAAAATGTTTAATACCACCATACAACAATATCACAATGTGTGCGTATGCATGTGTCTATACCCTTGTGTGTGTCTCTTCACAGTCCCCGTTGTTCCATAAGGTGTATTTTTACCAGTTTTTTAAATCTGATTCTACTGCTTGCATCAGTTACCTGATGTGGAATAGAGTTCCATGTAGTCATGGCTCTATATAGTACTGTGTGTCTCCCAATAGTCTGTTCTGGACTTGGGGACTGTGAAGAGACCTCTGGTAGCATGTCTTGTGGGGTATGCATGGATGTCTGAGCTGTGTGCCAGTATTCCAAACAGACACCTCGGTACATTCAGCTTATCAACACCTCTAACAAAAACAAGCAGTGATGAAGTCAATCTCTCTTCCACTCTGAGCCAGGAGAGACTGACATGCATGTCTTTAATGTTAGCTCTCCGTGTACTTTTAAGGGCCAGCCGTGCTGCCCTGTTCTGAGACAACTGCACTTTTCCCAAGTCCCTCTTTGTGGCACCTGGCCACACTACTGAACAGTAGTCTAGGTGCGACAAAACTAGGGCCTGTAGGACCTGCCTTGTTGATTGTGTTGTTTAGAAGGCAGAGCAGCGCTTACAGTGTCTTGCGAAAGTATTCACCCCCCTTGGCATTTTTCCTATTTTGTTGCCTTACAACCTGGAATTAAAATTGATTTTTGGGGGGGGTTGTATCATTTGATTTACACAACATGCCTACCACTTTGAAGATTCAAAATATTTTTTATTGTGAAACAAACAACAAATAAGACAAAAAAACAGAAAACGTAAGCGTGCATAACTATTCATCCCCCGCCCCCAGACCCCATCCTTCAATTCTGACCAGTTTCCCAGTCCCTGCCGATGAAATACATCCCAACAGCATGATGCTGCCACCACCATGCTTCACTGTGGGGATGGTGTTCTCAGGGTGATGAGAGGTGTTAGGTTTGCGCCAGATATAGCGTTTTCCTTGATGGCCAAAAAGCTCAATTTTAGTCTCATCTGACCAGAGTACCTTCTTCCATATGTTTGGGGAGTCTCCCACATGCCTTTTGGCGAACACCTTTTCTGGCCACTCTTCCGTAAAGCCCAGCCCTGTGGAGTGTACGGCTTAAAGTGGTCCTATGGACAGATACTCCAATATCCGCTGTGGAGCTTTGCAGCTCCTTCAGGGTTATCTTTGGTCTCTTTGTTGCCTCTCTGATTAATGCCCTCCTTGCCTGGTCCGTGAGTTTTGGTGGGCGGCCTTCTCTTGGCAGGTTTGTTGTGGTGCCATATTCTTTCCATTTTTTTATAATGGATTTAATGGTGCTCCGTGGGATGTTCAAAGTTTCTGATATTTTTTTATAACCCAACCCTGATCTGTACTTCTCCACAACTTTGTCCCTGGCCTGTTTGGAGAGCTCCTTGGTCTTCATAGTGCAGCTTGCTTGGCGGTGCCCCTTGCTTAGTGGTATTGCAGACTCTGGGGCCTTTCAGAACAGGTGTATATATACTGAGATCATGTGACAGATCATGTGACACTTAGATTGCACACAGGTGGACTTTATTTAACTAATTATGTGACTCCTGAAGGTAATTGGTTGCACCAGATCTTATTTAGGGGCTTCATAGCAAAGGGGGTGAATACATATGCACGCACCACATTTCCGTTATTTATTTTATAGAATGTTTTGAAACAAGTTATTTTTTTCATTTCACTTCACCAATTTGGACTATTTTGTGTATGTCCATTACATGAAATCCAAATAAAAATTCATTTAAATTACAGGTTGTAATGCAACAAAATAGGAAAAACACCAAGGGGATGAATACTTTTCAAGGCACTGTAATTATGGACATACCTTTCCCCATCTTAGCTACTGTTGTATCAATATGCTTTGACCATGACAGTCTACAATCCAGGGTTACTCCAAGCAGTTTAGTCATCTCAACTTGCTCAATTTCCACATTATTCATAATAATAATAATATGCCATTTAGCAGACGCTTTTATCCAAAGCGACTTACAGTCATGCGTGCATACATAATTTTTTTGTGTATGGGTGGTCCCGGGGATCAAACCCACTACCTTGGCGTTACAAGCGTCGTGCTCTACCAGCTGAGCTACAGAGGATCACTACGAGATGTAGTTGAGGTTTAGGGTTTAGTGAATTATTTGACCCAAATACAATGATTTTAGTTTTGGAAATATTCAGGACTAAGTTATTCCTTGCCACCCATTCCGAAACTAACTGCAACTCTTTGTTAAGTGTTGCAGTTATTTCAGTTGCTGTAGTAGCTGATGTGTATAGTGTTGAGTCAGCCGCATACATAGACACACTGGCTTTACTCAAAGCCAGTGGCATGTCGTTAGTAAAGATGGAAAAAAGCAAGGGGCCTAGACAGCTGCCCTGGGGAATTCCTGATTCTACCTGGATTATGTTTGAGAGGCTTCCATTAAAGAACACCCTCTGTGTTCTGTTAGACAAGTAACTCTTTATCCACATTATAGCAGGGTCTGTAAAGCCATAACACATATGTTTTTCCAGCAGCAGACTATGATCGATAATGTCAAAAGCCGCACTGAAGTCTAACAAAACAGCCCCCACAATCTTTTTATCATCAATTTCTCTCAGCCAATCATCAGTCATTTGTGTAAGTGCTGTGCTTGTTGAATGTCCTTCTCTATAAGCATGCTGAAGTTTGTTGTCAATTTGTTTACTGTAAAATAGCATTGTATCTGGTCAAACACAATTTTTTCCAATAGTTTACTAAGGGTTGGTAACAGGCTGATTGGTCGGCTATTAGAGACAGTAAAGGGGGCTTTACTATTCTTAGGTAGCGGAATGACTTTTGCTTCCCTCCAGGCCTGTGGGCACACACATTCCAGTAGGCTTAAATTAGAAATATGGCTAATAGGAGTGGCAACATCGTCCGCTATTATCCTCAGCAATTTTCCATCCAAGTTGTCAGACCCCGGTGGCTTGTCATTGTTAATAGATAACAATAACTTTTTCACCTCTTCCACACTCACTTTACGGAATTCAAAATGACAATGCTTATCTTTCATAATTCGGTCAGATATACTTGGATGTGTAGTGTCAGCAATTGTTGCTGACATGTCATGCCTACGTTTGCTAATCTTGCCAATGAAAAAAGTATTAAAGTAGTTGGCAATATCAGTTGGTTTTGTGATGAATGAGCCATCTGATTCAATGAATGATGGAGCTGAGTTTGCCTTTTTTCCCAAAATGTCATTTAAGGTGCTCCAAAGCTTTTTACAATATTTTTTTATGTCATTTATCTTTGTTTCATAGTATTGTTTCTTCATCTTTTTATTCAGTTTAGTCACATTATTTCTCAATTTGCAATAATTTTGCCAATCGGTTGTGCAGCCAGACGTATTTGCCATTCCTTTTGCCTCATCCCTCTCAACTAGGGGTGTAACGATTCGTTTTAACAACGATTCGATTTGTATCACGATTCGTGGTTGTCGATACGATTCAAGGACGATATTGGTTCATTTAGAACGATACGATCCGAAACGATTCAGTGACTTGAAATCGATTCAGTAACCTTTTAGCCAAAAATTCAACCAGTGTGACTGAAATAAATACCTGGATACTGGACAGTGCAGGTGAAGTTTCCTAGATTCCTGTTTCTTGTAAGGACCGCAATGGTGGCTTGATAATTTCTCGCTCGTCGGCTTCTCCTCTGTCGTCCGCCATGCTATGTTTTGTTGTCTTTGCGCCTGCTGCTGGCGCGGGGCGATGACGTCACGGATAGGCAGACTGAATCGAGTAATGTTTAAAGCCTTTATCATTAAAAGTGCTAAGAAAAAACATCCATATAAAGTCTGACGTGCTTAAATCCAATGGGTTATTTCCTAGTATCGATACAATCGATTTATTACATTTTAAAACGATGTTAGATTGATATATGTTGTCCAAAGGGCCAACTCGCCGAGCACAGATCGATGTAGTTGGATCATAGGAATATAAATCGATACATCGATGTAGTAGATGGATCGTTACACCCCTATTCTCAACCATACAATTTTTCAATTCCTCATCAATCCACGGGGATTTAACCGTTTTTACAGTCATTTTCTATGTGGGTGCATACTTATTAGTAACTGGAATAAGTAATTTCATAAATGTGTCAAGTGCAGTGTCTGTTTGCTCCTCATTACACACCACGGACCAACATACACTGCTCAAAAAAATAAAGGGAACACTTAAACAACACAATGTAACTCCAAGTCAATCACACTTCTGTGAAATCAAACTGTCCACTTAGGAAGCAACACTGATTGACAATACATTTCACATGCTGTTGTGCAAATGGAATAGACAACAGGTGGAAATTATAGGCAATTAGCAAGACACCTCCCAATAAAGGACTGGTTTTGAAGGTGGTGACCACAGACCACTTCTCAGTTCCTATGCTTCCTGGCTGATGTTTTGGTCACTTTTGAATGCTGGCGGTGCTTTCACTCTAGTGGTAGCATGAGACGGAGTCTACAACCCACACAAGTGGCTCAGGTAGTGCAGCTCATCCAGAATGGCACATCAATGCGAGCTGTGGCAAGAAGGTTTGCTGTGTCTGTCAGCGTAGTGTCCAGAGCATGGAGGCGCTACCAGGAGACAGGCCAGTACATCAGGAGACGTGGAGGAGGCCGTAGGAGGGCAACAACCCAGCAGCAGGACCGCTACCTCCGCCTTTGTGCAAGGAGGAGCAGGAGGAGCACTGCCAGAGCCCTGCAAAATGACCTCCAGCAGGCCACATATGTGCATGTGTCTGCTCAAACGGTCAGAAACAGACTCCATGAGGGTGGTATGAGGGCCCGACGTCCACAGGTGGGGGTTGTGCTTACAGCCCAATACCGTGCAGGACATTTGGCATTTGCCAGAGAACACCAAGATTGGCAAATCCGCCACTGGCGCCCTGTGCTCTTCACAGATGAAAGCAGGTTCACACTGAGCACATGTGACAGACGTGACAGAGTCTGGAGACGCCGTGGAGAACGTTCTGCTGCCTGCAACATCCTCCAGAATGACCGGTTTGGCGGTGGGTCAGTCATGGTGTGGGGTGGCATTTCTTTGGGGGGCCGCACAGCCCTCCATGTGCTCGCCAGAGGTAGCCTGACTGCCATTAGGTACCGAGATGAGATCCTCAGACCCCTTGTGAGACCATATGCTGGTGCGGTTGGCCCTGGGTTCCTCCTAATGCAAGACAATGCTAGACCTCATGTGGCTGGAGTGTGTCAGCAGTTCCTGCAAGAGGAAGGCATTGATGCTATGGACTGGCCCGCCCGCTCCCCAGACCTGAATCCAATTGAGCACATCTGGGACATCATGTCTCGCTCCATCCACCAACGCCACGTTGCACCACAGACTGTCCAGGAGTTGGCGGATGCTTTAGTCCAGGTCTGGGAGGAGATCCCTCAGGAGACCATCCGCCACCTCATCAGGAGCATGCCCAGGCGTTGTAGGGAGGTCATACAGGCACGTGGAGGCCACACACACTACAGAGCCTCATTTTGACTTGTTTTAAGGACATTACATCAAAGTTGGATCAGCCTGTAGTGTGGTTTTCCACTTTAATTTTGAGGGTGACTCCAAATCCAGACCTCCATGGGTTGATACATTTGATTTCGATTGATAATTTTTGTGTGATTTTGTTGTCAGCACATTCAACTATGTAAAGAAAAAAGTATTTCATAAGATTATTTCACTCATTCAGATCTAGGATTGTCACGTTCGTTCATGAACGGGTCAGACCAAGGCGCAGCGTGATATGCATACATGTTTATTTGACTTATAAACACAATGACAAAACAAGAAACGAAACGTGAAGTCCAAGGTACACAAACAACATACCTAACACGGAACAAGATCCCACAACCCACTAGTGCCAATAGGCTGCCTAAGTATTGTCCCCAATCAGAGACAACGAGCGACAGCTGCCTCCGATTGGGAACCACACCGGCCAACATAGATCTAGAACATACTAGATCTAAACATAGAAAATACAACATAGAAAATCACAACAAGGAATATACACACCCTGACTCAACATCTAAGCGTCCTCTGAGTCAGGGCGTGACAGTACCCCCCCAAAGGGTAGGGGCCGGGTGGGCATTCCGCCTCGGAGGCGTGTGGGAGACCCCGAACCTGGAGAGGGGCTGACGTCTGGGTCTGGACTGGAGCCGCTGACCGGAGCTGGACCGGGCACCGGTTGCGGACTGCTCATGCTCCGGACTGGAGCCGCTGACCGGAGCTGGACTGGGCACCGGTGGATTGGACTGCTCTGGCTCCAGAGTGGAGCCGCTGACCGGATCTGGACTAGACCCCGGTGGAGCGGACTACTCTGGCTCCGGAGTGGAGCCGCTGACTGGAGCTGGATCAGGCACCGGTGGAGCGGACTGCTCTGGCTCTGGAGTGGAGCCGCTGACCGGAGCTGAACTGGGCACCGGTGGAACAGGCACGGGCCGTGCCGGACTGGACACACGCACCACTGGCTTGGTGTGAGGAGCAGGAACAGGCCGGGCCGGGCTGGCGACGCGCACCACTGGCTTGGTGCGAGGGACAGGAACAGGCCGGACCGGGCTGGCGACGCGCACCACTGGCTTGGTGCGAGGGCCAGGAACAGGCCGGACTGGGCTGGCGACGCGCACCACTGGCTTGGTGCGAGGGGCAGGAACAGGCCGGGCCGGCGACGCGCACCACTAGCTTGGTGCGAGGGGCAGGAACAGGCCGGACTGGGCTGGCGACGCGCACCACTGACCTCTTATACACAATATTAGGCCCAGCCTTTGGAACTTTGGTTTTCCTAGATATGGCTACTATATTGTGATCACTACATCCAATGGATTTGGATACTGCTTTCAAACAAATCTCTGCAGCATTAGCAAAGATATGATCAATACATGTTGATGATTTAATTATTGTACTGTTTGTAACCACCCTGGTAGGTTGACTGATAATCTGAACCAGGTAGATGAAGGGGAGGAGACAGGTTAAAGAAGGATTTTTAAGCCTTGAGACAATGGAGACATGGATTGTGTATGTGTGCCATTCAGAGGGTGAATGGACAAGACAAAGGATTGAAGTGCCTTTGAACAGGTTATGGCAGTAGGTGCCAGGCGCGCTGGTTTGTGTCAAGAACTGCAACGCTGCTGGGTTTTTCCCACTCAACAGTTTCCTGTGTGTATCAAGAATGGTCAACCACCCAAAGGACATCCAGCCAATTTGTCACAACTGTGGGAAGCATTGCAGTCAACATGGGCCAGCATCCCTGTGGAACGCTTTTGACACCTTGTAGAGTCCATGCCCCGACGAATTGAGGCTGTTCTGAGGGCAAACGGGTTGGAATAACACTGAGGTTGGAATAATATAGTGAAAATGCTTTTAGTGTAAGACCTGTTTGAAAAGACCGGCCAAAATTTCTGCCTGTTTTTGTGGGAGTTTTGGATTGCCTGGTGAATAGACCAATAAGAAAAAGAGTCCCCCCCCCCAGAGACTAGGGGATAGGGTGCCATTTGGGACTTCTTTCATTAGATGACGATGAAGATAACCAGAGAAGAAGTCAGCCTTACTCACAAGACAATCCTTCTAACATTGTGGTTGGATTAGCCTACTGTTCCTTTGAAAAACATATATTATTAAAATGTTGAATGTGTTCATTTTTACACTCAAATTAAATTAATACATTTTCACCTTTCAACAGGTTAGATACACCTAGTATCCAAGGAAGAAGGAAGGAATCCCATGTCTATTAATAGTACAGTTTAGATGTTGGCTTCTTGCTTGTGACAGTGGGAGTTGTGAAGTTAGTGAGTTTTATTTTGGGATGGACAGAATCAATAGAGCACAGCCTCAGGTCTGAAGAGACCAGTTCCTCAGATGCTTGCCTGGCTGTGTGTGTGTATGTGTGTGTATGTGTGTGTGTTTGTGTGTGTGTGTAGGCGGTGTGTTTGGAGTTACACCACTACTCTATACCTATCAACTGGTTCTGCAGCTGTTGCATTCAAAGGATGAAGTGAATACCAGAGCTGTGAAATGAGTTACGATAATGTATCACAGTGATCTATGATCATTTGACAACACTGATATAATTTCTGAGATGAAGTGAGACAACATGACAATTAGACTACACTAGCATACATATTTTAAAATATTTCTAGAGAGTGGAGGATCTGTTCATTGAATATGGTATGGTTCAAGAATCGCATAATAAACATTTGGATAGTTTGGTGTAGTAGTGGGTAGGCCTATATTATTAATGAACATAAATATAAACACAACATGCAACAATTTCAACAATTTTACTGAGTTACAGTTCATATAAGGAAATCAGTCAATTGAAATAAATTCATTAGGCCCGAATCTATCGATTTCACATGACTGGGCAGGGGCGCAGCCATGGTTGGGCGTGGGAGGGCATAGGCCCACCCACTGGGGAGCCAGGCCAAGCCGATCTGTATGAGTTTTTTTCCACAAAAGGGCTTTGTTACAGACAGAAATACTCCACAGTTTCATCAGCTGTCCGGGTGGCTGGTCTCAGATGATCCCGCAGTTGAAGATGCCGGATGTGGAGGTCCTGGGCTGGCGTGGTTACACATGGTCTGCGGTTGTGAGGCCGGTTGGAAGTACTGCCAAATTCTCTAAAACAACGTTGGAGGCGGCTTATGGTAGAGAAATTAACATTCAATTCTCTGGCAACAGCTCCTATGGACATTCCTGCAGTCAGCATGCCAATTGCACGCTCCCTCAAAATTTGAGACATCTGTGGCATTGTGTTGTGTGACAACAGCACAAGGTGCACCTGTGTATAATGATCATGCTGTTTAATAAAAAATTAAAATAAATGATATATTGTAAAGTGGTTGTCCCAATGGCTATCATAAGGTGAATGCACCAATTTGTAAGTCGCTCTGGATAAGAGCGTCTGCTAAATGACGAAAATGTAAAAATGTAAATGTAATCAGCTTCTTGATATGCCACACCTGTCAGGTGGATGGATTCTCTTGGCAAAGGAGAAATGCTCACTAACAGGGATGTAAACACATTTGTGCACAACATTTGAGCGAAATAAGCTTTTTGTGCATATGGAACATTTTGGGGAACTTTTATTCAGCTCATGAAACATGGGACCCCACCAAAACTGGAATGTTATTTTCTTAGTATTTCACATTCACTGATCTCAATTCATGCATTATTTATTTGAGTTTTTAAAAAGTAGTGTTCAAGTCTACTTTTATACAGCCTATCAGCCTGTAGTTCAAGTGCACACCACTATAAAAGCAGATTGAAACCCCTATTTAGAGTGACTTCTAGCACGATCTAGAATCTAGAAGAACAAACGCTCCAAAAATCCCATCTCAACTCAATGATGCCATCTGGTGGTGTGTTTTATGAACTGCATAAAATAGGCTCGCGCAAAAAAATACATATTTTGTGGTTGTTTGGGATTTGTGGTTGAGTTAGTTTGTGGTATATTGGCATCACTCTTAGTCTGGTACCTTCCGCTTGACCATTCTGTCAGATGGCATAGCTCTTGGGATCTTTGGAACGCACAAGCTCCTCCACCAGGGCAAGGTGGCGACCCACAGAGAATATTTTTATTTATTTGATTTAATCAGTAATTGAGTGGACTGTGCCTGCCTTGGATTGCCCAGAAGATCAAAGGTGGCATCTTACCAGTCCTTGGATAACCAGCTTTCTTGTCTGTAATTTGGCAGATTTTGAGGTTGATAGTCGTTTATAGGCTTTGGGTTGTTTGAGGTAGTTTGTGGTAGTTGTTTTGGGATGTTTGTAGTAGCGGTTTTGGGTTGTTTGTAGTTTGTGGTAGCTGTTTTGGGTTGGTTGTGGTAGTTATGTTGTGGTTGTATAGAGCAGCAAGCTTTGTATGAAGACCTGATGAAGCCTGAGTCAAGAGACCTAAACCCCATTCCTTTAATGAAGAGGCCTAAACCCCATACCTTTAGTGAAGAGGCCTAAACCCCATACCTTTAGTAAAGAGGCCTAAACCCCATACCTTTAGTGAAGAGACCTAAACCCCATACCTTTAGTGAAGAGGCCTAAACCCCATACCTTTAGTGAAGAGGCCTAAACCCCATACCTTTAGTAAAGAGGCCTAAACCCCATACCTTTAGTGAAGAGACCTAAACCCCATACCTTTAGTGAAGAGGCCTAAACCCCATACCTTTAGTGAAGAGGCCTAAACCCCATACCTTTAGTGAAGAGGCCTAAACCCCATACCTTTAGTGAAGAGGCCTAAACCCCATACCTTTAGTGAAGAGGCCTAAACCCCATACCTTTAGTGAAGAGGCCTAAACCCCATACCTTTAGTGAAGAGGCCTAAACTCCATACCTTTAGTGTAGAGACCTAAACCCCATACCTTTAATGAAGAGACCTAAACTCCATACCTTTAGTGAAGAGGCCTAAACCCCATACCTTTAGTGAAGAGACCTAAACCCCATACCTTTAGTGAAGAGGCCTAAACCCCATACCTTTAGTGAAGAGGCCTAAACCCCATACCTTTAGTGAAGAGGCCTAAACCCCATACCTTTAGTGAAGAGGCCTAAACCCCATACCTTTAGTGAAGAGGCCTAAACTCCATACCTTTAGTGAAGAGGCCTAAACCCCATACCTTTAGTGAAGAGACCTAAACCCCATACCTTTAGTGAAGAGGCCTAAACCCCATACCTTTAGTGAAGAGACCTAAACCCCATACCTTTAGTGAAGAGGCCTAAACCCCATACCTTTAATGAAGAGACCTAAAGCCCATACCTTTAGTGAGGAGGCTGAAGTTAAGAGGCCTAAACCCCATACCTTTAATAAAGAGGGCTAAAACCCGATTTCTGAACTTCCACTATCTGACTCCATCTCAGGGTTTCCAGGAGACAAACATGTAACTATCTCTCCTGTAGTTGACTCATAGGAGAAAGTACTCAGCTTATATTTCGCAGACGTTGGTTTGTACCGTCCGTTCTTAGCGCCATTCTTTCACCCTTGCATCACCCTTCCAGTTCCTGCTCTTGATTTAACCTTTTATATTATTTTTACAGTTAGCACCACAAGCAATGTTCCCTCTAAACTGTGCACGTGCACGGCCGCGCACTTCCTTCAGGAATGGCACACAGAAGAAATGCCATGCTGTGCAGAGGTACAACAGATTGAACTTCACTGAGTCCGCCCCATTCGTTTTCACTACATAGATCAACGTTTTTTCTGTGATCTAATCAACATTATATCAACCCCTTTTCTATACAACAAACCAAAACAAATCTAAATTTGCAAGGCTGAGTCTGTGATTTTGTTGTAGGTAGAGCCAGAGTGCAATGGAGTACAATTCTATTGGCTGGGGTAGCCCATGAGCAGTCTTTCAATGCACTTTTCAGATCAGTTCAGATCAGAGTGTGCACATTTGTTGACATTCTTTGCTAGTTAGCGAGTCATTAGCCCAGTTATAGATAAGCAGTGCTTAATTTGTAAATCGGCAGGTGCCGGAACAAAAAGTGAGCTCGAGGTGACCTGGGGAGTTCTGAGGTGACGGAACACATTAAGGAAAAAAAATACCTTTATAATAAAGCATTGCATGCATATCATCACATTTGGGTAGTGGCATAGAGAAGTAGAGTAGAGGCACTTATAGTTGCACAGATGGGGAAAAATCTTGTAGCCTAGGGTCCGGGAAAATGTTTGCCTTTTACAAATGCATTTCATGCAATTCTATGTCATTTTACATGACTGGAGACTTTGGCAGAATCTTTTTTAATACCGCAAAATGATCGAAATGGCAGGCTACTTTGACACTGACAAACTGAGAATCTGAGATCAATAAAAACTACCTTGCCTTGAATCCATCAATAGCCTAGGCCTAGGTGTGTGGAGACACATATTGTAGGCTACAATAAGAGTAGGGAATTATAGTCCTAAAGATGCTTTTCAGTTTCACTGATTCACCCAATGATTCGCAGCTCACTCTTTGGTGATGGCCGATGCGCTCGTGCCAAAAGCCTCTCTCTCTCTCTCTCTCTCTCTCTCTCTCTCTCTCCATTGTGTCCTCCTCCCAGAGTGAAAGAACCTTGGCGTGACCCTGGACAACACCCTGTCGTTCTCTGCTAACATCAAAGCGGTGACCCGATCCTGCAGGTTCATGCTCTACAACATTCGCAGAGTACAACCCTACCTTACACAGAAAGCGGCACAGGTCCTAATCCAGGCACTCATCATCTCCCTTCTGGATTACTGCAACTCGCTGTTGGCTGGGCTCCCTGCCTGTGCCATTAAACCCCAACAACTCATCCAGAACGCTGCAGCCCGTCTGGTGTTCAACCTTCCCAAGTTCTCTCATGTCACCCCGCTCCTCCGCACACTCCACTGGCTTCCAGTTGAAGCTCGCATCTACTACAAAATCATGGTGCTTGCCTACGGAGCTGTGAGGGGAACGGCACCTCCTTACCTTCAGGCTCTGATCAGACCCTACACCCAAACAAGGGCACTACGTTCATCCACCTCTGGCCTGCTAGCTCCCCTACCTCTACGGAAGCACAGTTCCCGCTCAGCCCAGTCAAAGCTATTCGCTGCTCTGGCACCCCAATAGTGGAACAAGCTCCCCCACGACGCCAGGACAGTGGAGTCACTGACCACCTTCCGGAGACACTTGAAACCCTACCTCTTTAAGGAATACCTGGAATAGTATAACAGTAATCCTTCTATCCCCCCTCCCCCACCCCCCCATCAAAAAAATTAAAAAGGGTGGTTGTCCCACTGGCTATCATAAGTTGAATGCACCAATTTGTAAGTCGCTCTGGATAAGAGCGTCTGCTAAATGACTTAAATGTAAATGTAAATGTAAAATAATATTTGGAAGTTGATCAAATATTTTGGTAGCCTACATTATAGAGTCTTCACTTTTCAGCAGGAGCCATTTGCTTTCCAACCTGTGTTTCCCCTCAATTGTATTTGAAATATTGCGAAAGGCCTGTTTTATCTGCATGTTGTTTTTTTCACAGACAGATTTTCCGCGCGTTCCCGACTGTAGGCTATTCCTTCTTATTGGGCTACAATCCACAGCTAGGCTATTTTTTAAAAGACGCTATTGATCCTCTGTGGCTAAATTATACGCCTTCTGATGGTGTAGTAGGCTCTTCTGAATGATTTAATTTATTTATGAACAGACAGCATGAGGAGTAATGGCGGCTGGTAGTGCTTTTTGAGTCGACTCAATATGGCGGCAAATTCAAGATAGAAGAACCATTAGAACAGTTTGCTACTACAGAGGATGACGCAGCAGAAAGAGCGTGGAGATGTGGAAACGGACAGCGAGGAATATGGAATGTTCTATTTATTTTGTATTTTATTTCACCTTTATTTAACCAGGTAAACCAGTTGAGAACAAGTTCTCATTTACAACTGCGATCTGGCCAAGATAAAGCAAAGCAGTGCGATTAAAAACAACAACACAGAGTTACATATGGGGTAAAACAAAACATAAAGTCAAAAATACAACAGAAAATATACAGTGTGTGCAAATGTAGCAAGTTATGGAGGTAAGGCAATAAATAGGCCATAGTGCAAAATAATTACAATTAGTATTAACACTGGAATGATAGATGTGCAAGAGATGATGTGCAAATAGAGATACTGGGGTGCAAATGAGCAAAATAAATAATAATATGGGGATGAGGTAGTTGAGTGGGATAATTTCAGAAGGGCTGTGTACAGGTGCAGTGATCATTAAGGTGCTCTGACAACTGATGCTTAAAGTTAGTGAGGGAGATAAGAGTCTCCAGCTTCAGAGATTTTTGCAGTACATTCCAGTCATTGGCAGCAGAGAACTGGAAGGAATGGCGGCCAAATGAGGTGTTGGCTTTGGGGATGACCAGTGAGATATACCTGCTGGAGCGCATACTACGGGTGGGTGTTGCTATGGTGACCAATGAGCTAAGATAAGGCAGAGATTTGCCTAGCAGTGATTTATAGATGGCCTGGAGCCAGTGGGTTTGGCGACGAATATGTAGTGAGGACCAGCTAACAAGAGCGTACAGGTCACAGTGGTGGGTAGTATATGGGGCTTTGGTGACAAAACGGATGGCACTGTGATAGACTACATACAATTTGCTCAGTAGAGTGTTGGAGGCTATTTTGTAAATGACATCGCCGAAGTCAAGGATCGGTAGGGTAGTCAGTTTTATGAGGGCATGTTTGGCAGCATGAGTGAAGGAGGCTTTGTTGCGAAATAGGAAGCCGATTCTAGATTTAACTTTGGATTGGAGATGCTTAATGTGAGTCTGGAAGGAGAGTTTACAGTCTAACCAGACACCTAGGTATTTGTAGTTGTCCACATACTCTAGGTCAGATCCGTCGAGAGTAGTGACTCTAGTCGGGTGGGCGGGTGCCAGCAGCGTTCGATTGAAGAGCATGCATTTAGTTTTACTAGTGTTTAAGAGCAGTTGGAGGCTACGGAAGGAGTGTTGTATGGCATTGAAGCTCGTTTGGAGGTTTGTTAACACAGTGTCCAATGAAGGGCCAGATGTATACAAAATGGTGTCGTAGAGGTGGATCTGAGAGTCACCAGCAGCAAGAGCGACATCATTGATATACACGGAGAAAAGAGTCGGCCCAAGAATTCAACCCTGTGGCACCCCCATAGAGACTGACATAGGTCCAGACAACAGGCCCTCCGATTTGACACATTGAACTCTATCTGAGAAGTAGTTGGTGAACCAGGCGAGGCAGTCTTTTGAGAAACCAAGGCTATTTAGTCTGCCAATAAGAATGCCAGTGGTTGACAGAGTCGAAAGCCTTGGCCAGGTCGATGAAGACGGCTGCACAGTACTGTCTATTATCGATCGCGGTTATAATATTGTTTAGGACCTTGAGCGTGGCTGAGGTGCACCCATGACCAGCTCGGAAACCGGATTGCATAGCGGAGAAGGTACGGTGGGATTCAAAATGGTTGGTGATCTGTTTGTTAACTTGACCTTCAAAAACTTTCGAAAGGCAGGGCAGGATGGATATAGGTCTGTAACAGTTTGGATCTAGAGTGTCATCCCCTTTGAAGAGGGGGTGACATGGGGGGGCATGGGCAAGTTGCAGCGGAGGGTGCAGAGCTGGTGGCCGGGGTAGTGGTAGCCAGGTGGAAAGCATGGCCAGCCGTAGCAAAATGCTTGTTGAAATTCTCGATTATTGTAGATTTATCGGTGGTGATAGTGTTTCCTAGCCACAGTGCAGTGGGCAGGTGGGAGGAGGTGCTCTTATTCTCCATGGACTTTACAGTGTCCCAAAACCTTTTGGAGTTAGTGCTACAGGATGCATATTTCTGTTTAAAAAACTAGCCTTTGCTTTCCTAACTGCTTGTGTATATTGGTTCCTAACTTCCCTGAAACGTTGCATATCGCGGGGGCTATTCGATGCTAATGCAGTACGCCACAGGATGTTTTTGTGCTGGTCAAGGGCAGTCAAGTCTGAGGAGAACCAGGGGCTATATCTGTTCTTAGTTCTGAATTTCTTGAATGGGGCATGCTTATTTAAGATTGAGAGGAAAGCACTTTTAAAGATCAACCAGGCATCCTCTACTGACGGAATGAGATCGATATCCATCCAGGATACGTGGGCCAGGTCAATTAGGAAGGCCTGCTCGCTAAAGTGTTTTAGGGAGCGTTTGACAGTGATGAGGGGTGGTCGTTTGACCGCGGACCCGTTACGGACGCAGGCAATAAGGCAGTGATCGCTGAGATCCTGGTTGAAGACAGCGGAGATGTATTTAGAGGGTAAATTAGTCAGGATTATATCTATGAGGGTGCCCATGTTTACGGATTTAGGGTTGTACCTGGTAGGTTCCTTGATAATTTGTGTGAGATTGAGGGCATCTAGTTTGGATTGTAGGATGGCCGGGGTGTTAAGCATATCCCAGTTTAGGTCACCAAGCAGTACAAACTCTGAGGATAGATGGGGGGCAATCAATTCACATATGGTGTCCAGGGCACAGCTGGGGGCTGAGGGGGGTCTGTAGCAAGCGGCAACAGTGAGAGACTTATTTCTGGAATGGTGGATTTTTAGAAGTAGGAGCTCAAACTGTTTGGGCACAGACCTGGATAGTATGATAGAGCTCTGCAGGCTATCTCTACAGTAGATTGCAACCCCACCCCCTTTGGCAGTTCTATCTAGATGGAAAATGTTGTAGTTGGGGATGGACATTTCTGAATGTTTGGTGGCCTTTCTAAGCCAGGATTCAGACACTGCTAGAACATCGGGGTTGGCGGAGTGTGCTAACGCAGTGAATAACTCAAACTTAGGAAGGAGGCTTCTGATGTTAACGTGCAGAAAACCAAGGCTTTTACGGTTACAGAAGTCAACAAATGATAACTCCTGGGGAGTAGGAGTGATACTGGGGGCTGCAGGGCCTGGGTTAGCCTCTACATCACCAGAGGAACAGAGGAGGACTAGAATAAGGATACGGCTAAAGGCTTTAAGAACTGGTCTTCTAGTGCGTTGGGTACAGAGAATAAAGGGGGCATATTTCCGGGCGTTGTAGAATAGATTCAGGGCATTATGTACAGACACGGATATGGAAGGATATGAGTACAGTGGAGGTAAACCTAAGCGTTGGGAAACAATGAAAGAGATAGCATCACTGGAGGCACCGATTGAGCTGGTTTTGGCGTGTATGGGGGGTGGAACAAAGGAGCTATTTGAGGCAGTTTGAGAATGACTTGGGGTTCTATATTGAAATTGTATAATGAGAACTAACTGGAACAGCAATAGGCAAGGCATATTGACATGGGAGAGAGGCATAAAACAATCACAGGTGTTATTAGAGAGAGCTAAGACAACAACTGGTAATGGCGATAAAGTTTGGGCTGAGGCTAAACAGATAAACAGGACAGGGTACCGTGTAAAGGAACAGTCCAGCAGGCATCAGCTGTGCAGCTGAGTGATCATAAGGTCCAGTGAACAGCAATATGTGAGTCCGAGAGCAGTTTCAATTGGTGCTAAAACACAGCGAGCAGGAAGCACGGCTGTTGTTTGCGTGTGCTGGCGGGCCGGGGCTAGCAGATGGATCTTCGTGGTCGTCGCAACGGGAAGCCTGTTGAAACCACAGACGATTACGTCGGCAGACCAGTAGTGATGGATCGGCGGGGCTCCGTGTCGACTCTAGGAGGTCCCGTCCGGTTGACAGAGAGGTAGATAGCCGGGAGATGTGCCTAACTCGAGGCTAGCTCAAGGCTGATTAGCCAACAACAACATCCATTTGGTTGCAGCTAGCTAGTTGCGATGATCAGGTGTTAAAGGTCCAGTGATTTAGTGATTCCTGCAGAAAATCCTATATGTTCTGGGTCGATAACACAGTGTGCAGACAGTGCAGACAATAATAGTCCTGGCTAGAGCTGGCTGGTAGGTAGTGCAGGCCACGGACAATGGTGAAAAACCGCTAACGGTGGCTAATAGCAAGTAGCTAGTTAGCTGGCTACTCCCGTCCGGTAGACAAAGAGGTAGATAGCCGGGATATGGGCCTGGCTCAAGGCTAACTGGTGCTTGCTTTGGGGGCAGTGGTGATTAGCCTACAGCAACATCCATTCGGTTGCGGCTAGCTAGTTGCGATCCGGTGTTAGGGTCCAGTGATTCAGTTATTCCGGCAGAAAATCCGATGTTCTGGGTGAAAACCGCTAATGGTGGCTAATAGCAAGTAGCGAGTTAGCTGGCTAGCTAGTTTCAACTGGAGATTCTAGATAAAGTTGAGTAAATAATATAATCCGTTCCACATTGAGTGAGGCGGGTTGCAGGAAAGTATATTTAGTAGAAGGATGAAAAGGGTGATAGGGAAATATGTACGAAAAATTCAAAAAAATACAAAAAACTGGCTATTTACACACAACAAAGAACAATACCACACTGCTATGCCATCTTGGATCATAGAGAATGGAGCTGAGTGTAGAGGGCAGCGGTGTAGTGAGGAAGATTGGCGTCCAGTACGCAAATGAAAAAATGTACTCAGGTAGCTCAGAATTCTAATGTGGCGAGAGTGAGGAGACTGCAGAGTTCAGGCCTCCTCCCGATGATGACAAAGATGATTCTGGCCCAGTGCGAGTGAGACTGGAGAGAATGGATCCTTGCCTTCTGGGTGATCTAGATAAAGCGTGAGGATGAGTGGAGAAGAGGTTGGGAACAGTTGAATCGGTGAACCGTGTTCGAGAGCATCAAAACCGTAATGTATTATGTGTAAATTGTGACTGACTGATCTACTAATAATAATGAGTAGTTATTTATGATGCAAGGTGATTTGTAGATCAGTCAGTTGGCAGCCACCTGCACTGTCAACTGCAATGTGGAACAAGCCCAGTGATTCGAGGTGGATTCAGTGATGATATTCCATCCAGAGGGAGCGGGCGCTCCGCACCACACGCCTCGGGACAGGACCTGTGACTTACTTTGCTGTACGAGGCAGCGCGCTGTTAAAAGAAGTGATAACTAGAGGCGTTATGTGTTGAGGAGGATCAACTGAAATGTACGTTTGGTGCGACGCAGACCCGGTGGAGAGCGTGGCGAAACAGAGAACACTGGCCATGTTCGAGAGCATCAAATCCATGATGCATTGTGGGTAAATGGTGACTGACTGACTGATCTACAAATAAAAATTAGTTATTTATTTATGATGCAAGGTGATTTGTAGATCAGTCAGCCTGCACTGTCGGCTGCAATGTCGAACAAGCCCATTGTCTGTCCTGCTGAGTTTTGATGCAGAGTCTTTACCCGACAAAGTCAAGTTAGGATGTGTCAGTTATCCCATGAGAGCGTTTGTCCCAAACCCATTATAGTGTTTTAGGTGCCAAGCTTATGGTCATGTTGCAGCAGTGTGTAGGAGGGAGATTCCTAGATCTGAGAAGTGTGCAGGAGGACATGAGACAAAGGAATGTGTAGTATCGGTGGAAAAAGCTGTGTGTGTTAACGGTAGGGGTACCCATGGTGCTGGAGATCAGAGGTGAGAGAAAGGCAGATCGAGGGTGCCAGGGTCAGAGTAGTACACAAGGTGGCATATGCTGAGGCAGTGAAGAGAGTAGTAGAGTCTACTCCCGAGTGGCACAGTGGTCTAAGGCACTGCATCGCAGTGCTAGCTGTGCCACTAGAAATCCTGGTTCGAATCCAGGCTCTGTCGTAGCCGGCCACGACCGGGAGACCCATGGGGCGGCGCACAATTGGTCCAGGGTAGGGGAGGGAATGGCCGGCAGGGCCAGTTGGTAGAGCATGGCGTTTGCAACGCCAGGGTTGTGGGTTCGATTCCCACAGGGCGCTAGTATGAAAAAAAAAAATAATGATGTATGCACTCACAAACTTTAAGTCGCTCTGGATAAGAGCGTCTGCTAAATGACTAAAATGTAGAGGAAGATGGGTCCAGGGTGAGCGATCCTAAGAGGCTCCCTGTGAGTAGGCCGAGGCCAAAAGAGAGTGATCGGAATAACATGTGTTTCAGTAAGGCCAAAAGAGAGTGATCGGAATAACATGTGTTTCAGTAAGGTTGGCTTCATAGCCATGGTTATCAACTGTACTGCAGAAATGGAATGTACATCACAGAAAATAGATGTTGTAGTGGCAGCTGCAGAGAAGTACTAAGGTGTACAGTGGGGGGGGAAAAGTATTTAGTCAGCCACCAATTGTGCAATTTCTCCCACTTAAAAAGATGAGAGAGGCCTGTAATTTTTATCATAGGTACACGTCAACTATGACAGACAAATTGAGAAAAAATTATCCAGAAAATCACATTGTAGGATTTTTTATTAATTTATTTGCAAATGATGGTGGAAAATAAGTATTTGGTCACCTACAAACAAGCAATATTTCTGGCTCTCACAGACCTGTAACTTCTTCTTTAAGAGGCTCCTCTGTCCTCCACTCGTTACCTGTATTAATGGCACCTGTTTGAACTTGTTATCAGTATAAAAGACACCTGTCCACAACCTCAAACAGTCACACTCCAAACTCCACTATGGCCAAGACCAAAGAGCTGTCAAAGGACACCAGAAACACAATTGTAGACCTGCACAGTTAGCACTGCGATGCAGTGCCTTAGACCACTGCGCCACCAGGTCACTTTACCCACAGCTGACTGTTCATCAATACCAGGTCACTTTACCCACAGCTGACTATTCATCAATACCAGGTCACTTTACCCACAGCTGACTGTTCATCAATACCAGGTCACTTTACCCACAGCTGACTGTTCATCAATACCAAGTCACTTTACCCACAGCTGACTGTTCATCAATACCAAGTCACTTTACCCACAGCTGACTGTTCATCAATACCAGGTCACTTTACCCACAGCTGACTGTTCATCAATACCAGGTCACTTTACCCACAGCTGACTGTTCATCAATACCAGGTCACTTTACCCACAGCTGACTGTTCATCAATACCAGGTCACTTTACCCACAGCTGACTGTTCATCAATACCAGGTCACTTTACCCACAGCTGACTGTTCATCAATACCAGGTCACTTTACCCACAGCTGACTGTTCATCAATACCAGGTCACTTTACCCACACTGACCCAGTCTGGTCTATAGTCTATACAGTGGGGGAAAAAAGTATTTAGTCAGCCACCAATTGTGCAAGTTCTCCCACTTAAAAAGATGAGAGAGGCCTGTAATTTTCATCATAGGTACACGTCAACTATGACAGACAAATTGAGAAGAAAAAAATCCAGAAAATCACATTGTAGGATTTTTTATGAATTTATTTGCAAATTATGGTGGAAAATAAGTATTTGGTCACCTACAAACAAGCAAGTTTTCTGGCTCTCACAGCTCTGTAACTTCTTCTTTAAGAGGCTCCTCTGTCCTCCACTCGTTACTTGTATTAATGGCACCTGTTTGAACTTGTTATCAGTATAAAAGACACCTGTCCACAACCTCAAACAGTCACACTCCAAACTCCACTATGGCCAAGACCAAAGAGCTGTCAAAGGAAACCAGAAACAAAATTGTAGACCTGCACCAGGCTGGGAAGACTGAATCTGCAATAGGTAAGCAGCTTGGTTTTAAGAAATCAACTGTGGGAGCAATTATTAGGAAATGGAAGACATACAAGACCACTGATAATCTCCCTCGATCTGGGGCTCCACGCAAGATCTCACCCTGTGGGGTCAAAATGATCACAAGAACGGTGAGCAAAAATCCCAGAACCACACGGGGGGACCTAGTGAATGACCTGCAGAGAGCTGGGACCAAAGTAACAAAGCCTACCATCAGTAACACACTACACCGCCAGGGACTCAAATCCTGCAGTGCCAGACGTGTCCCCCTGCTTAAGCCAGTACATGTCCAGGCCCGTCTGAAGTTTGCTAGAGTGCATTTGGATGATCCAGAAGAGGATAGGAGAATGTCATATGGTCAGATGAAACCAAAATAGAACTTTTTGGTAAAAACTCAACTCGTCGTGTTTGGAGGACAAAGAATGCTGAGTTGCATCCAAAGAACACCATACCTACTGTGAAGCATGGGGGTGGAAACATCATGCTTTGGGGCTGTTTTTCTGCAAAGGGACCAGGACGACTGATCCGTGTAAAGGAAAGAATGAATGGGTCCATGTATCGTGAGATTTTGAGTGAAAACCTCCTTCCATCAGCAAGGGCATTGAAGATGAAACGTGGCTGGGTCTTTCAGCATGACAATGATCCCAAACACACCGCCTGGGCAACGAAGGAGTGGCTTCGTAAGAAGCATTTCAAGGTCCTGGAGTGGCCTAGCCAGTCTCCAGATCTCAACCCCATAGAAAATCTTTGGAGGGAGTTGAAAGTCTGTGTTGCCCAGCGACAGCCCCAAAACATCACTGCTCTAGAGGAGATCTGCATGGAGGAATGGGCCAAAATACCAGCAACAGTGTGTGAAAACCTTGTGAAGACTTACAGAAAACGTTTGACCTGTGTCATTGCCAACAAAGGGTATATAACAAAGTATTGAGAAACTTTTGTTATTGACCAAATACTTATTTTCCACCATAATTTGCAAATAAATTCATAAAAAATCCTACAATGTGATTTTCTGGATTTTTATTCTCTCATTTTTGTCTGTCATAGTTGACGTGTACCTATGATGAAAATTACAGGCCTCTCTCATCTTTTTAAGTAGGAGAACTTGCACAATTGGTGGCTGACTAAATACTTTTTTTCCCCCACTGTATGTATGAGATTTTACTGCAGAGGAGTTACAAGGTGTGTTGAACGATAGTGTCCTGTCCTCCCATCTGTAGGATCAGATAGGGTGGAATAGTGGTGAGGTTTTTAATGGATGTAAGGTTAGTTGGTAGGGCAATATGTCTTCCCTTTTCGTATAGATGTACAGTAAAGGGAGGTTGTGACCGGCCTCACACTCCAGTACAGTAGGTGGCTTATATTCACCTCTTAGTTGGATGCGATCCGCAAATACAATTTAAAGACGAAGAAGAAGTTGTTTCCGGTAGCTGAGGAACGCTCAACTGGGTTCTTTTAAATTGTGGCGGAGTTTAGTTTTGATAACTGGTTGCGAGATTTGCTAGCAACAACATTGAGTCAAAATCTGTCGATTCTTGTAAAAATGTCAATTCTGAAAACGCTTAGTGGTACATATTGTAGCGACCCGCACAGACAGCTGTGTGTTATGTGTTAGGCTAGTAGATGGTTGTGTTGTACCTACCAGTACCCAGTGTTCGCGGGGTCCGACATGTCAATCAACCTGCTATCTGCCATTCACGGGAATGCCTGGAATGTTCTGATGCCGGGCATCCTGGCGGTTGGCGGAGTGGCGTGGAGGGGGGTTGGGCAGGGGGATGGAGCATTGGAAGTTAAGACCAGGTTTAGCCTTTGTTCTCTCTCTTTTTACGTCTGGGCTTCACAAGAGAAGGTCGCGATTGGCTTGTGGGTTATCTTTCATTTATTTGGCGTGGGCTACGGCCAAACAGTAGCCTGTGTAAAGTTGGTTTAATAAACCGTCCATTCGTAAACTCAATCCTCTGTCTGGACAGTTGTTCTTTTATGATCTAGTCAGGTCATTACAATATGTTTGTCCTGTACAATTGCGGTGCTGAAATGTATACTTTTAATAAAAACGTTTATCGAATACAACCACCGACTTTTTCCTCATTTGTGTAGCTCAACTCAGCGTGAATGTGCATGTGCCACTTGAATTTCAGCGTATGTAGTATGAGCAACACTAATGGGGAAAAAGTCGGTGGTTGTATTCGATAAAAGTTTTTGTTGAAAGTATCAATTTCAGCACCCCGCGGAAGGACCACAGTTGTAAAGGACAAACATAGGTACAGGTAAGCGTTTTCAGAATGGACATTTTTACAAGAATCGACTGATGGTGACTCGATGTTGTCGCTAGCAAATCTCGCGACCAGTCATCAAAAGTAAACTCCGCCTCGACGTAAGAGACCGGTGGTGAGCGTTCCTCAGCTAGGGTTCGGCTTGATGAGGGCTGCGGGATTCAGCAGAAGTCATTCCTGCCTATTTGTACGAGATTTAGGTGATCTACCATAGTTTGTTTTCAGATCATTTGAAGAAGGTTCGTTCCTGGAGTCTAGCAGCGTGGCAAATCAATGTGAAGACAGGTAAATTAGCTACTAGCAAACGTTGGCTCTCTAGGTAAGCTAACGTTAGCTACCTCGCATTTTCAGCTAGCCAGCCTGGTAGTGAGATGGCTAACTAATTAACTAACTACAGCCAGTATTATTTGTTTACACGATTAGCTACCAGCTGTTAGTTAATATTAGCTGATATGTAGTTAAATGACAATGGTAAATGGCAAGCTGTCTGTTTACATAGCTATCTAACGCGTTAGCTACGCTAGTCAAGGATCCGCAAAGCGCAAACTATGTCACACATAACTAGCCAGTTAGTTAAAAACATTAACGTAGCTTGCAAAGCAGCTGGCGTGTAACGTTAGCTACTGGCGCACTAGTGGCTAGTTCGCCTTTCCAGCAAACTGTCGCATCTTTTAGCAGTATGATGGTTAAATGTGGGTGGGAGAGTCGTGGGACATTCTGCACAGGCCAGCCAGCTACAATGTGTTGCGGCAGTGATGCCCTTGCTCTGGTTTTTCACCATCACCTCCAGTGATTTAGTCACAGGTGTGTGTGTGCGCAGCTAATGCGGTATGTTGGTATAAAGAAGTTGTCTTATTAGGTAACTAGCAGGCACGATATTTCGTCAGAAAATGACACAGAACTCCGGATGTCCTGGTGTGGTCTGTCCTCAGGTTATCCTCAGGTCGAATTTTGTCATTGGCATCACAGTGAGGGGTAATGCTCAGACAGCTCAGCAGTACTTCAGTTCACATAGAGCCTTGATAGTACTGAGTCAGCAGGTACGTCCCAAATGGCATCCTATTCCCAATGTAGTGCACTATTTTTGACCAGAGTCCACAGAGCTCTGGACAAAAGTAGTGCACTATATAGGGAATGAGGTGCCATTTGGGATGTGGACAAACACTGCTCTGCTGCATACAGTATTTTGCCATGTGGTGATTGCGTGCTCTGGACGCATGAGTGGATATCTGACACACAGAACAACCTATTTCTGTTCTCATGGATCGCTTGTTTTGTTTTCTGGAAGATTTTCCGTGTAGGCTAATGTTTCCAATATTTACACTACCAGAAAATTAGGCTAGTGGTTGGATTGACATTAGGTACTGTAGATAGTGCATGTACAGTGCCTTCAGAAAGTATTCACACCCCTTGACTTTTTCCACATTTTGTTGTTACAGCCTGAATTTAAAATGGATTAAATTGAGATGTTGTGGCACTGGCATACACACATAATGGCAGTCGAATTCTGTTTTTTAAAAGCTGAAATGTCTTGAGTCAGTTTTCAACCCCTTTGTTATGACAAGCCTAAATAAGTTCAGGAGTAAAAATGTACTTAACAAGTCACATAAGTTGCATGGACTCACTTTGTGTTCAATAGTAGTGTTTAACATGCTTTTTGAATGACTTCCTCATCTCTGTACCCCACACATGCAATTATCTGTAAGGTCCCTCAGTCAAGCAGTGAATTTCAATCACTGATTCAACCACAAAGACCAGGGAGGTTTTCCAATGCCTTGCAAAGAAGGGCACGTATTGGTAGATGGGTAAAAAAACAAAAAACAGACATTAAATATCCCTTTGAGCATGGTGAAGTTATTAATTACACTTTGGATGGTGTATCAATACACCCATCCACTACAAAGATACAGGCGTCCTTCCTAACTCAGTTGCCGGAGAGGAAGGAAACCGCTCAGGGATTTCACCATGAGACCAATAGTCAATCAATCAATCAATTTTATTTTATATAGCCCTTCTTACATCAGCTAATATCTCGAAGTGCTGTACAGAAACCCAGCCTAAAACCCCAAACAGCTAGTAATGCAGGTGTAGAAGCACGGTGGCTAGGAAAAACTCCCTAGAAAGGCCAAAACCTAGGAAGAAACCTAGAGAGGAACCAGGCTATGAGGGGTGGCCAGTCCTCTTCTGGCTGTGCCGGGTGAAGATTATAACAGAACCATGCCAAGATGTTCAAAAATGTTCATAAGTGACAAGCATGGTCAAATAATAATCAGGAATAAATCTCAGTTGGCTTTTCATAGCCGATCATTAAGAGTTGAAAACAGCAGGTCTGGGACAGGTAGGGGTTCCATAACCGCAGGCAGAACAGTTGAAACTGGAATAGCAGCAAGGCCAGGCGGACTGGGGACAGCAAGGAGTCACCACGGCCGGTAGTCCCGACGTATGGTCCTAGGTGCTCAGGTCTCTCAGTTGGCTTTTCATAGCCGATCATTAAGAGTTGAAAACAGCAGGTCTGGGACAGGTAGGGGTTTCGTAACCGCAGGCAGAACAGTTGAAACTGGAATAGCAGCAAGGCCAGGCGGACTGGGGACAGCAAGGTGTCATCATGCCCGGTAGTCCTGACGTATGGTCCTAGGGCTCAGGTTCTCAGAGAGAAAGAGAGAACGAGAGAATTAGAGAGAGCATACTTAAATTCACACAGGACACTGGATAAGACAGGAGAAGTACTCCAGGTATAACCAACTAACCCCAGCCCCCGACACATAAACTACTGCAGCATAAATACTGGAGGCTGAGACAGGAGCGGTCCGGAGACACTGTGGCCCCATCCGAAGAAACCCCCGGACAGGGCCAAACAGGAAGGATATAACCCCACCCACTCTGCCAAAGCACAGCCCCCGCACCACTAGAGGGATATCCTCAACCACCAACTTACAATCCTGAGACAAGGCCGAGTATAGCCCACAGAGGTCTCCACCACAGCACAAACCAAGGGGGGCGCCAACCCAGACAGGAAGATCACGTCAGTAACTCAACCCACTCAAGTGACGCACCCCTCCCAGGGACGGCATGAAAGAGCACCAGCAAGCCAGTGACTCAGCCCCTGCAACAGGGTTAGAGGCAGAGAACCCCAGTGGAGAGGGGAACCGGCCCGGCAGAGACAGCAAGGGCTGTTCGTTGCTCCAGAGCCTTTCCGTTCACCTTCACACTCCTGGGCCAGACTACACTCAATCATATGACCTACTGAAGAGATAAGTCTTCAGTAAAGACTTAAAGGTTGAGACCGAGTCTGCGTCTCTCACATGGGTAGGCAGACTGTTCCATAAAAATGGAGATCTATAGGAGAAAGCCCTGCCTCCCGCTGTTTGCTTAGAAATTCTAGGGACAATTAGGAGGCCTGCGTCTTGTGACCGTAGCGTACGTATTGGTATGTAGTGACTTTAAAACAGTTACTGAGTTTAATGGCTGTGATAGGAGAAAACTGAGGATGGATCAACGACATTGTATTTACTCCACAATACCAACCTAATTGACAGAGTGAAAAGAAGGAAGCCTGTACGGAATAAAACATCTTCCAAAACATGCATCCTGTTTACAACAAGGCACTAAAGTAATACTGCAAAAAATGTGGCAAAGCAATTCACTTTTTGTCCTGAATACAAAGTGTTGTTTTTGGGGCAAATCCAATATGACACATTACTGAGTACCACACTCCATATTTTCAAGCATAGTACCGTAGTGGCTGCATTATGTTATGGGTATGCTTGTCATCGACAAATACTAGGGAGTTTTTTTTAAAGAATAAATAGAAATGGAATGGAGCTAAGCACAGGCAAAATCCTAGAGGAAAACTTAGTTCAATCTGCTTTCTAACAGACACTGGGTGACAAATTCACCTTTCAGCAGGACATTAACCTAAAACACAAGGCCAAATATACACTGGAGTTGCTTACCACGACATCATTGAATGTTCCTGAGTGGCCTAGTTACAGTTTTGACTTAAATTGGCTTGAAAATCTATGGCAAGACTTGAAAATGGCTGTCTAGCAATGATCAACAACCAACTTGACAGAACTTGAAGAATTTAAAAAAGAATGTGCAAGTATTGTACAATCCAGGTGTGCAAAGCTCTTAGAGACTTACCCAGAAAGACTCACAGCTGTAATCGCTGCCAAAGGGGATTCTAACATGTATTGACTCAGGGGGGTGAATACGTATGTAAATGAGATATTTCATTATCAATAAATGTGCAAAAATTTGTAAGAACATGTTTTGACTTTGTCATTATGGGATACTGTGTGTGTAGATGGGTGAAAAATAATGTTATCCATTTTGAATTCAGGCTGTAACGTAACAAAATGTGGAATAAGTCAAGGGGGTATGAATACTTTTTGAAGGCACTGTATGCAGCTAACAAAGCCGCATACAGTATCTCTATTCAATCTTTACTGAAATATACAGTGTTACAGTATTCAATCTCTACTGAAATGTACAGCGTTACAGTATACCATGTTCTATCTCTACTGAAATGTACTGTTACAGTATACAGTAGTCTAGCTCTACTTAAATGTACAGCGTTACAGTATACAGTAGTCTAGCTCTACTGAAATGTACAGCGTTACAGTATACAGTAGTCTATCTCTACTGAAATATACAGCGTTACAGTTATCTCTACTGAAATATACAGCGTTACAGTATACACTATTCTATCTCTACTGAAACCTTGCTCCTGTATGTTTACTGAATGTGCCACCATTTGCTCACAGTCGTACCTCTTCTTCTTCTTCTTCCCTTTCTGCCCACAGCATGCGGTGACGGTGAGGCAGCCCCAGCCTGAGTCTGTAAGATGAAGAGCCCGGTGCACAGGTGTGTTTGTGTGACTGCAGGGCCTGAGTGCATGTGGGTCTTTCTAGAAACTAGTGTACCAGTGAGGATTTCCTACACTGGACAACTTGTTACAGCTGTTGATCAGTCATTGATAATAATCTGCCAATTGTTTTCATGTCGTTACATTAAGATATAAGTGGGAATCATAGCTATATTCAATAAAATGAATGAGTTGGTTAACCCTTTATCATGGTTGTTGTCTTGATGGATTTGTCCAAAATTGTGTGACATAAAACATTACTTTTCTGTCCTTGCATTTATGGCAGTGCAAGTTGTTGTTATAACATATATTAAGTATTAATCAGTTAAATTAGACATTGAACTTGAACCCTGTAAGAATCCTGGATCTAGCTGTTGGACTTTTTTTTAAGTATAGTGATCTCAGAAATGCGGTGTAAATAAGTAACATTTAGTGTCTCCTTGTGTTACGGGGTGAAAACAGTTTTCATGGGCACACAAATCCAAAATTATGTATGCGATTGCAAAATCGAATGCTTCTAACCGAAAGAGTCACCTTAGCTTCATACTTAAAACCTAAATCGATACTGTCATTAAGTTGGTTCTTCAATAATTATGCATAGTACTTGTTACTGGTTAGTTATGCCTGATATTTTCACACGTCATCTGATCCAGGAAGGAATTTTCCGAATGTCTAGTCAAGTGATGAATAGCTGTTGTGATAGCACATGCGATGCAACAACAGCCCAAGTGTTGGAAAAAAAGGTGTTCATGAGGAATGTGAAGAATATTTGGTGTCTCATTCGTTACACCGGTGAAGAGTTGTGCCTGGATCCACATTAGATCTAATATCCCTAGTGAATTAATCATCTGTTGTCTGCTTGATTTAGAGCAGGGTCTCGTTAGATTTAACAGAGAAAGCATTAAGGTAATGAGTTCATGTTTTCATATGTTTTTGTGCCTCGGATTGGACACAGTCTACTGTGCGCAATTGTGTAGGATAGACTATTGTGCAACACCCAACACTATTCCTATGAATTATTCTGGATATTCACATGACATAGCCTAGTGAGCTTCTTCACAATATGATCTGGTAATGAAGTAACATGAAATACATTTTGGTTTCCATGTTACACCTGCAATTTTAAACAATACTAGGGGCTTGAAGTAGCCTACTTCAACTTGGAGCTCAGAAATTCGATTTATGGAATAGGCCTTGCCTTTAAAATCAGACATTTCCTCAATTTTGTGCTTGAAAAGTCCTTGTAATTATTGTAGCCAATTTATTAGCTGATTTCATTTTTGATCAGTTTTTGTGTGAGATGTGGCCACTTTGTTTCCCACCGCTTCAATGGAAGGGTGTTGCGGTAAAACCATGTGGTTATTATAAGGACCACAACATCTGTTGGCTTCAGCTTGGCTTTCCATACAAATCTTTCCATTTAAAAAAGGAACCAGTTTTTTTGGTCACTTTGTAATGGTTAAAAACAGCGATGGTGATATTCAAATGGTGAGATTAATGGTACCGCTATTCATGGCTTTATTATGTGTGGCTGCGTCGGCCACACAGACTACAGAAAAATCACCATGCAGCCAGTCTATTTAGTCAGGCATTGTCCACCTTATTCTCACTTAAATTATAAAATATTAACACAAAACAATTCATTATTCTTAGTGGTAATGGCCAACTTAAAAAAAAATCTATATTAGGCCCTATATGTACAATTATGTAAGTTATACAATTGTATAACATTGAGGTCCTTGAAAATTACAATGAAGTGCTTTAAGAAGTCCTTGAATTTGACTTGCTGATGTCTGTATGAACCCTGCTTAAAGGATGTATAGTCCTAGAGCTATGTTGTTGTGTATGTGGAGTTATGGGATGATTAGCATATGAACTTTTATTCCTCTAAGTACACATGTGGAACTGCAATAAAACCCTTTTTATTTTAGTTTCAAACCATTTAGACATTTTAATCCCAAGGCCACACATTGGCCCCATTACTTCTAGAAAGACCCATCTATTTGGTACAGCAGAAGACATTTCCATCTGGTATGAGTTAATAACATGTTCTTCTTCAGGTGTAGGGACGTGGAGAGGCAGGCTCCCTGCCTGCAGACTGAGCAGCAGTGTGTCCCTGTCTCCCAGCACACCTCCAGCAGCATGTGGTTTATCAGGTAGTTATATTTACATTTTAGTCATTTTAGCAGATGCTCTTATCCAGAGCGATTTATAGTAGTGAGTACATACTTTTTCATACTGGTCCCCCGTGGGACTCAAACCCACAACCCTGGTGTTGCAAGCGGCTTGCTCTACCAACTGAGCCACACGGGAACCAAAGGTGTCCATGTGGTTCGAACGCGCAATGTTTTGGGTTGCTAGACCTTCGCGTTAGCATGCATTGAATGGGTAGAAAAATCTGTTAGGGGTTGCACAATTCTGGTAACTTTCCCAAAATTGCCAAGTTTTCCAGAAATCCCGGTTGGAGGATTCCTGAATTTCCTGCTTATTTCAACCTAATTCCAGGAATCTTCCAGAAAACCTGGGAATTTTGGCTATTTAAAAAATATATATACAGTGGTGTTTGCCCCCTTCCTATATAAAAAGTGTTTGCCCCCTTCCTGATTTCTTATTTGTTTGCATGTTTGTCACACTTAAATGTTTCAGATCATCAAACAAAAAGATAACACAAGTAAACACAAAATGCAGTTTTGAAATGAAGGTTGTTATTATTAAGGGAAAACGAAATCCAAACCCACATGGAACATAGGATTCAGGTCAGGAATTTGACTAGGCCACTCCAAAATCTTACATTTTACATTTACATTTTAGTCATTTAGCAGACGCTCCTATCCAGAGCGACTTACAGTTAGTGAATACATATAATTTTTTTATACTGGCCCCCCGTGGGAATCGAACCCACAACCCTGGCGTTGCAAACGCCATGCTCTATCAACTGAGCTACATCCTTGCCGGCCATTCCCTCCCCTACCCTGGACGACGCTGGGCCAATTGTGCGCCGCCCATGAGTCTCCCGGTCGCGGCCGGCTGCGACAGAGCCTGGATTCGAACCAGGATCTCTAGTGGCACAGTTAGCACTGCGATGCAGTGCCGTAGACCACTGCGCCACTCAGGAGTGGCGCAGTGGTTCATCTGTTGGTGTTCTATCTTCATTTTGTTTTTCTTCAGCCATTCAGAGGTGGACTTGCTGATGTGTTTTGGATCATTGTCCTGCTGCAGAACCCAAGTTCGCTTCAGCTTGAGGTCACGAACAAATGGCCGGACATTCTCCTTCAGAATTTTTTGGTAGACAGCCGAATTCATGGTTCCATTTATCACAGCAAGTCTTCCAGGTCCTGAAGCAGCAAAACAAGCCCAGACCATCACACTACCACCACCATATTTTACTGTTGGTATGATGTTCTTTTTCTGAAATGCGGTGTTACTTTTACGCCAGATGTAATGGGACACACACCTTCCAAAAAGGTGTATTTTCCCAAAGGTCTTGGGGATCATCAAGATGTTTTCTGGCAAAAATGGGACGAGCCTTAATGTTATTTTTGCTCAGCGGTGGTTTTCGTCTTGGAACTCTGCCATGCAGGCCATTTTTGCCCAGTCTCTTTCTTATGGTGGAGTCATGAACACTGACCTTAACTGAGGCAAGTGAGGCCTGCAGCTCTTTGGATGTTGTTGTGGGGTCTTTTGTGACCTCTTGGATGAGTCGTCGCTGCGCTCTTGGGGTAATTTTGGTCGGCCGGCCACTCCTGGGAAGGTTCACCACTGTTCCATGTTTTTGCCATTTGTGGATAACGGCTCTCACTGTGGTTCGCTGGAGTCCCAAAGCTTTAGAAATGGTTTTATAAAATTTTCCAGACTGATGGATCTCAATTACTTTCTTTCTCATTTGTTCCTGAATTTATTTGGATCTCGGCATGATGTCTAGATTTTGAGGATCTTTTGGTCTACTTCACTTTGTCAGGCAGGTCCTATTTAAGATATTCCTTGATTGAGAACAGGTGTGGCAGTAATCAGGCCTGGGTGTGGCTAGAGGAATTGAACTCAGGTGTGATAAACCACAGTTGAGTTGTGTTATAACAGGGGGGGGCAAACACTTTTTCACACAGGGCCATGTGGGTTTGGATTTTGTTTTCCCTTAATAATAATAACAACCTTCATTTCAAAACTGCATTTTGTGTTTACTTGTGTTATCTTTGACTAATATTTAAATTAGTTTGATGATCTGAAACATTTAAGTGTGACAAACATGCAAACAAATAACAAATCAGCAAGGGGGCAAACACTTTTTCACACCACTGTATATCATTTTTCAACCCTAAGCCTTTGTAATGGGAGGTCATGGTAGATCACTGGATTACTGACCTGGTCTAGTCTAGGTGATTGTGTATAGACCTACACTGTCTGTATTTTCCAGTTGTATTGAATGTGAAGTGCCTTTTGAAGTGCTCAGTGCACAGAACATCTTGCCCAGGCTGTCTATTCTATCTGCCCACCTAGTGATAACGAGCACCACAGTGGAAATGAGTCAGCTGACTTCATTAAAGATAATTAAGTATGTATTTGAATGTATGTATTTTTTAAAACTCAAATAGCTGAGGCAACACTGTTTTTGAAATGTGTCTTAATACAATTATTTCATCCATTCATTCAGGGACGCGTGTGGCATCGTGTGTGGGTTCATCACTTGGATGTTGGTGTTCTATGCTGAATTTGTAGTGCTCTTCGTCATGCTGTTGCCTTCTAAAAACCTGACCTATAGCTTAGTCAACGGGACTGTGTTCAATACTCTGGCCTTCCTGGCTCTCGCCTCTCACTTCAGGGCCATGTGCACCGACCCTGTGAGTTGAAACTGAACACACTTTACACTGCTCTGACTGTACACTTTACACACGGCACAGCTCCCTAAACTTAGACTCGGGGCTCTGTAAACTTAGACTCGGGGCTCTGTAAACTTAGACTCGGGGCTCTGTAAACTTAGACTCGGGGCTCTGTAAACTTAGACTCTGGGCTCTGTAAACTTAGACTCGGGGCTCTGTAAACTTAGACTCGGGGCTCTGTAAACTTAGACTCGGGGCTCTGTAAACTTAGACTCGGGGCTCTGTAAACTTAGACTCGGGGCTCTGTAAACTTAGACTCGGGGCTCTGTAAACTTAGACTCGGGGCTCTGTAAACTTAGACTCGAGGCTCTGTAAACTTAGACTCTGGGCTCTGTAAACTTGACACACTGGTGTTATCTGGGTTGTATTCAGTTAGGCACCACACCGTACATAGCACAAAGTTTTGAAACAGTAAAAGGAAAAGGAGCGTTTTGTTATTGTTGTGTGCCTAACTGAACACGACCTTACTCACATATCAAGTTGTTATTGTCAAGTGCACTAGTACTGTGAAATGCATTTCTTGCTGGCTCTATCCCAACAATGCAGTAGTACTATCAAGTAAAAAGTCTACAACAAAAACACATGAGAAATAGAAATAAGATGAACACGAGAAAGTAAGTAAGTAAGATATATGCAGGATCAGTTCCAGGGTCAGTGCCAATACCATATTTACAATGGGCGTGCTCGGCCCTCTGTTTACTGTAGTCCACGATCAGCTCCTTTGTCTTACTGACGTTGAGGGAGAGGTTGTTGTCCTGGCACCACACTGCCAGGTCTCTGACCTCCTCCCTATAGGCTGTCTCATCGTTGTCTGTGATCAGGCCTATCACCGTCATGTCTTCAGCAAACTTAATGATGGTGTTGGAGTCGTGGGTGGCCACACAGTTGTGGGTGAACAGGGAGTACAGGAGGGGACTAAGCACACCCCCCTGTGGGGCCCCCGTGTTGAAGGTCAGTGTGGCGGAGGTAATTTTGCCTCACCACCTGGGGTCGGCCAGTCAGGAAGTACAGGATACCCGCGGCCTTACGAGTGTTGACTTGAGTGTTGTCCCGTGGGTCGGCGGGGGCCCTTGTGCACGGCTCTGTGTTGTTTTTGTCTAAGCGTGCATAAATGCATTGAGTTCGTCTGGTAGAGAGGCCATCATTTGGCAGATCCCCGCTGGGTGTTCTTTTGTAATCCGTAATGGACTGTAGCCCCTGCCACATGTGTAATAGAATTCCACCTTGTTTCTAGATTGTCCTTTCCTTGTTAGAAGGCTCTGCGGAGGTCGTAGCAGGACTTCTTCTACTTGTTCGTGTCCTCAGCCTTAGCTTCGGTGTTAATCCAGGATTTTTGATTGGGGAAGCAGCAAACCTTCACTGTGGGGACAATGTTGGCGATGCATTACCTATTAAAGCCGGTGCCAGAGGTGGTTAGCTCGTCGACGCTATCGGCGGAGTCCCGGAACATATTCCAGTCAGCGCTAGCAAAGCAGTCTTGTAGCATAGCCTCCGAAACGGAGGACCGTTTCTCAATGGAGCGAGTTACGGGTACTTCCTGTTTGAGCTTCTGCTTCTAAATAAGAAGCAGGAGTGTAGAGTCATGATCTGATTTGTTGAAGGGGGAACGAAGGAGGGCCTTGTATGTTTGCTTGTGCGTAGAGTAACAGTGGTCTAGGACTTTATTGCCCCTAGTGGCAAAGGAGACCTGTTAATGGAAGTTGGCATTACGTGCCTTAACGATTCTGAATTAAAATGAGGAAAGCAGCCTCCGGGTGTATGGTTTCCTGCTTGTTTATAGCCTCGTACAGTTTAAGTGCCAGCTTGTTGTTTTTATTGTCCTGAGGTGGAATATATACAGCAGTCATGATAACAGATGAAAACTCTCTCAGTAGGTAGAAGGGTCGGCATTTGACCATATGGTATTCCAAGACGGGTGAACAATGGGTGGAGACTTCCACTGCACTAGAGTCAGCACACAATTTGTTGTTGATGAAGAGGCTTACCCCTCCCCATCTGGATTTCCCTGAATCCAATGTCCTGTCCACTTGGTGGTTGGCGAATCCATCGAGTTGGATAGCCATGGGGGGTGTCTTGTCCGAAAGCCATGTTTCAGAAAAGCCCAGAATATTGCGGTTATGAGAGTCCCGTTGATAGCAAATCTGCTATCGGAGGTCAGAGGTGGCCGGTTTACTATTGGCCTTAATCTCCCCAGCGCTCCCCACTCCTGCCTCTTTTTCGCCTGCGTTTCCACTTGGATAGCCCAAAAATTGCGTCGGAATTACACAAAGAGCCCAGGGCAGATGAGTCGATGTTGAAGCTGGAATTGAGGTTAGTAACTGCCGATCTGAGGTTCAGAAGTTCTTGTCGATCATAAGTAAAGATAATCGCTAAAGATTCACAAATGAGCAAAGTTGGGTCAGAGCTCGCAAGACAGCAGTCATACAGTAAAACACCATCTTCAACTTAAAGCACGTCACTGATATTCTATAACAATGCCTGACCACTGCAACAGTAGGCCCCATTTGTTGTGCCAACAGGTGACTCGTGATAAGCAATCATGTCCTCATTCCTATTGCTCTGTATGTCCTACAGGGAGCTGTGCCAAAAGGGAATGCCACTAAAGAGTACATCGAGAGTCTTCAGCTGAAGCCGGGACAGGTGGTCTACAAGTGTCCCAAATGCTGCAGCATCAAGCCTGACCGGGCACACCACTGTAGGTAGGATGACCCAGCATACCACTGTAGGTAGGATGACCCAGCACACCACTGTAGGTAGGATGACCCAGCACACCACTGTAGGTAGGATGACCCAGCACACCACTGTAGGTAGGATGACCCAACACACCACTGTAGGTAGGATGACCCAGCACACCACTGTAGGTAGGATGACCCAACACACCACTGTAGGTAGGATGACCCAACACACCACTGTAGGTAGGATGACCCAGCACACCACTGTAGGTAGGATAACTTCTTCCTCTTCATTGCCAGTTCCTTGGACAGGTCTGGGAAAAAAGACAGCCGGCGGCCTTCCCACTGAACGCCACCCTTTTCTTTCACCGCTTTAAGTACCTTGTCCCGGGCTGTAGACTGTAGAAAGCGGATGTGAACTGTTCTCGGGGGCCCATTCTTGTCATGCATGGGTTTGTTCAATTTCGAATTCGTGCCTGTCATCAAATCCAAATCCTTCTGTGATGATTTTCTGCACACGAGATTAGTCCACCGCTAGCCTCACTCCCCTCTTTCAGATGAACCAATCTCACCTTATTTCTCCTACTTCTGTTCCACCGCCAGCCTCACTCCCCTCTTTCAGATGAACCAATCTCACCTTATTTCTCCTACTTCTGTTCCACCGCCAGCCTCACTCCCCTCTTTCAGATGAACCAATCTCACCTTATTTCTCCTACTTCTGTTCTCAAGTTCTTCCACACGATTCCACAATATGTCCAGCCTTTTCTGGTGATTCTCATTACCCTTCTCCAGACGGGAGACGGCATCCTCCACTATCGAAATCCGTCCCTCTGCCCCCTCCATCCTCTCTTGTATCGCATCAACTTTTTCCTTTAGCTCGGTAGTTGTTGTTTTTATCGTGGAGACATCAGATGCAACATCCAACAAAATCGTGTTCATCTTTCCCATTTGCTCAAATAGATCCTTCAGATTTACCAATTTCTGTGGGTTTCCGTGTTTATCCATGTCTTGGTGGGGGGATTTGGGAGTCAATGTGGCCTTCTGTGAATACCGCGTGTTAGGCTTGAAGAAGTGTGTCAACATTCCAACAACGCCACTTTAGCAAGATGTTTCAAAATGTAAATGATCTTTATATTAAACTGTACTTAAAGTCAATATATTAAGACACAAATGAAAGTGTATGCCGTTGAATTTCAGTATTTACATGCGGATGTTAGGAGCTCTCTAAAGTGCTGCCATCTTTTTCGGTGGTCCCACGTGACTCTGCTGTGCACTTTGACTTTAGCACCACCAGTTACCTGAGGCAGACTGTCTGCTGAACACTTTGACTTTAGCACCACCAGTTACCTGAGGCAGACTGTCTGCTGAACACTTTGACTTTAGCACCACCAGTTACCTGAGGCAGACTGTCTGCTGAACACTTTGACTTTAGGACCACCAGTTACCTGAGGCAGACTGTCTGCTGAACACTTGACTTTAGCACATCTTGCTGAGAAACATGGGACTGTGTTGTTGTTATTCATTTGTTTTCCCCTCCATACTAGTGTGTGCAAGCGCTGCATACGGAAGATGGACCACCACTGTCCCTGGGTGAACAACTGTGTGGGAGAGAACAACCAGAAGTACTTTGTTCTCTTCACAGTACGTACCGTTGCATACTTTACATACTGTAACATTCCATACTGTAGTTTACGTATTCCGTAAGACACCATTACACCTTCAGCCTGCTACAGTAACACAGACAAGTAGCAAATGTAGCTTATGGATTTGCAAATACACATTTCCTATTGGAAAGGTGTAGATTAAGATGTTTGGGTTGTCAAATGCCCTGAAAGTGACTTACAGTTTGTGTGACTACGTTGACACTTGACACTGTCTTACCATGAGTCTCTTTGTTCCAGATGTACATTGCACTCATCTCTCTCCACTCTCTGGTGATGGTGGTCTTCCACTTCCTCTACTGCTTTGAAGATGATTGGACAAGTAAGTCGTTTTGACCTTTTAAACCTGGCTACTCATTGGTTTGATCTAGATCTCATTATAACACAAAGATTTTTCAATCAGCTCCTCTCAACCCTAACGATGGTCTCTGGTTATGTGTTCTTAATAAGTGTTTCAGATGAGGCAATACCACCCATCTCATGTGAAACTGTTCAAGTTACTCTACTAGTTGATCTGCCTCTAGTAAAGTCATAAAGGACAGTGCACTCCTTTTTAGTTTGACGTCCTATACTTCCTGACACTCAGTATTCCTTTTGGTCACTGGCACTGCACTGTGTACAGTAGTTCTGTTGGTCACTGGCACTGTGTACAGTAGTTCTGTTGGTCACTGGCACTGTGTACAGTAGTTCTGTTGGTCACTGGCACTGTGTACAGTAGTTCTGTTGGGCACTGTGTACAGTAGTTCTGTTGGGCACTGCACTGTGTACAGTGGTTCTGTTGGTCACTGGCACTGTGTACAGTGGTTATGTTGGTCACTGGCACTGTGTACAGTAGTTCTGTTGGGCACTGTGTACAGTAGTTCTGTTGGGCACTGTGTACAGTGGTTCTGTTGGTCACTGGCACTGTGTACAGTAGTTCTGTTGGGCACTGTGTACAGTAGTTCTGTTGGGCACTGGCACTGTGTACAGTGGTTCTGTTGGTCACTGGCACTGTGTACAGTGGTTCTGTTGGTCACTGGCACAGTGTACAGTGGTTCTGTTGGTCACTGGCACTGTGTACAGTGGTTCTGTTGGGCACTGGCACTGTGTACAGTAGTTCTGTTGGGCACTGTGTACAGTAGTTCTGTTGGGCACTGTGTACAGTAGTTCTGTTGGGCACTGTGTACAGTAGTTCTGTTGGGCACTGTGTACAGTAGTTCTGTTGGGCACTGTGTACAGTGGTTCTGTTGGGCACTGGCACTGTGTACAGTAGTTCTGTTGGTCACTGGCACTGTGTACAGTAGTTCTGTTGGGCACTGTACTGTGTACAGTAGTTCTGTTGGGCACTGTACAGTAGTTCTGTTGGGCACTGTGTACAGTAGTTCTGTTGGGCACTGTGTACAGTAGTTCTGTTGGGCACTGGCACTGTGTACAGTAGTTCTGTTGGGCACTGGCACTGTGTACAGTGGTTCTGTTGGGCACTGGCACTGTGTACAGTGGTTCTGTTGGGCACTGGCACTGTGTACAGTAGTTATGTTGGGCACTGGCACTGTGTACAGTGGTTCTGTTGGGCACTGGCACTGTGTACAGTAGTTCTGTTGGTCACTGGCACTGTGTACAGTAGTTCTGTTGGGCACTGTACTGTGTACAGTAGTTCTGTTGGGCACTGGCACTGTGTACAGTAGTTATGTTGGGCACTGGCACTGTGTACAGTAGTTCTGTTGGTCACTGGCACTGTGTACAGTAGTTCTGTTGGTCACTGGCACTGTGTACAGTAGTTCTGTTGGTCACTGGCACTGTGTACAGTAGTTATGTTGGTCACTGGAACTGTGTACAGTGGTTCTGTTGGGCACTGGCACTGTGTACAGTGGTTCTGTTGGGCACTGGCACTGTGTACAGTAGTTCTGTTGGTCACTGGCACTGTGTACAGTAGTTCTGTTGGGCACTGTACTGTGTACAGTAGTTCTGTTGGGCACTGTGTACAGTAGTTCTGTTGGGCACTGTGTACAGTAGTTCTGTTGGGCACTGTGTACAGTAGTTCTGTTGGGCACTGTGTACAGTAGTTCTGTTGGGCACTGTGTACAGTAGTTCTGTTGGGCACTGTGTACAGTAGTTCTGTTGGGCACTGGCACTGTGTACAGTAGTTCTGTTGGGCACTGTGTACAGTGGTTCTGTTGGGCACTGTGTACAGTGGTTCTGTTGGTCACTGGCACTGTACAGTAGTTCTGTTGGTCACTGGCACTGTGTACAGTAGTTATGTTGGTCACTGGCACTGTGTACAGTGGTTCTGTTGGGCACTGGCACTGTGTACAGTAGTTATGTTGGTCACTGGCACTGTGTACAGTGGTTCTGTTGGGCACTGGCACTGTGTACAGTAGTTCTGTTGGTCACTGGCACTGCGTACAGTAGTTCTGTTGGGCACTGGCACTGTGTACAGTAGTTCTGTTGGTCACTGGCACTGTGTACAGTAGTTATGTTGGGCACTGGCACTGTGTACAGTAGTTCTGTTGGTCACTGGCACTGTGTACAGTAGTTCTGTTGGTCACTGGCACTGTGTACAGTGGTTCTGTTGGGCACTGTGTACAGTAGTTATGTTGGGCACTGGCACTGTGTACAGTAGTTATGTTGGGCACTGGCACTGTGTACAGTGGTTCTGTTGGGCACTGGCACTGTGTACAGTGGTTCTGTTGGGCACTGGCACTGTGTACAGTAGTTCTGTTGGGCACTGTACTGTGTACAGTAGTTCTGTTGGGCACTGTACTGTGTACAGTAGTTCTGTTGGGCACTGTGTACAGTAGTTATGTTGGGCACTGTGTACAGTAGTTATGTTGGGCACTGTGTACAGTAGTTCTGTTGGGCACTGTGTACAGTGGTTCTGTTGGGCACTGGCACTGTGTACAGTGGTTCTGTTGGGCACTGGCACTGTGTACAGTGGTTCTGTTGGGCACTGGCACTGTGTACAGTGATTCTGTTGGTCACTGGCACTGTGTACAGTAGTTCTGTTGGTTACTGGCACTGTGTACAGTAGTTGGTCACTGGCACTGTGTACAGTAGTTCTGTTGGTTACTGGCACTGTGTACAGTAGTTCTGTTGGTTACTGGCACTGTGTACAGTGATTATGTTGGTCACTGGCACTGTGTACAGTAGTTATGTTGGTCACTGGCACTGTGTACAGTAGTTCTGTTGGGCACTGGCACTGTGTACAGTAGTTCTGTTGGTCACTGGCACTGTGTACAGTAGTTCTGTTGGTCACTGGCACTGTGTACAGTAGTTCTGTGAAGGTTGTTTGGATCCAGCCGCTCAAAGGGAATATGGAGTAGCCTCGTTTCCACATAGTCACTGCAGTATTGCAGAGATACACACTATGTTGCTCAGTAAGTGTATGACTGTCTGTGTGTGATTCAACTCTGCATGTTGTTCGTGCACTTTGATGCTCACTCTTCTATGCTGAGAAATGTCATTTCTATTTAGCGTTTGTTCATACCATAATTATTTGTAATGTGGATGCAATCAACAGTTAAAACCACGTGTCACACAATGCAACATTCTCAATCTCATACAATCAATAGAGGAGGTCCATAAAGATGGACACCCCAATGTACTTACCACTAATGCCTTGTTGGCTCAGTTCTCCGTATTGTACGTTGCTCTCCGTTACTCGGCATCACAGTATACATGATCTCAGTTCTAGCTCCAAGACGCTGCCAATTTGAAAAACCCCAAAAGTAGATTGTGCTGATTTATTGGCACATTGAACCATGTCACGTGCCGTAGTTTAAAAACTGTAGGTAGTGCTAAAACAATGATGTCATATCTGAATTCCGACAACTTTATGCACCTTTGCCATTGTTCCAGTCATCTATCTGAAAAGACTGATGTACAATATGCTTAGCATCCAGCATATAGCTGCCTAGACCACATCAGCCCGTCTAGAAATGTTGCTTTCACTGTGCTGTGAGTGTAAATGTTCCCCTCCCCTCCCTCCTGAACTCCAACTCCCAGAGTGCAGTTCCTTCTCACCTCCTGCGACCGTCATCCTCCTCATCCTCCTGTGCTTTGAGGCCCTCCTCTTCCTCCTCTTCACCTCCGTGATGTTCGGGACTCAGGTCCATTCCATCTGTACAGATGAGACAGTAAGTATTAGACCACCATGCTCCTCTCTTCTGTCCTTCACCTCCTCTTCATCAGACCTGGATTAAATATGTAATGTTATGTCAAATGCTTTAGGTGTGCTTTATTTAGCTTGACTGATGTGCAGGGTGGAGTTTGCACTCTTATGACTATTCCATTGGCATTTCAGCTGGGCCTATTACATTGGACAGGCAAACTTAATCAAGTGCACCTCAAGTATTTGACCTGTGTATTTAAGCCAAGTCTGCTCCCCACTGCTGTTGCTTTGGTGCTTATCTACTGTATGTATGACCTATGAACCTTAACCTCTCTACAACAGCTTACCCACAAAGAGGTGAATCCTAACTTCCACTTAGTAAAATGTTCACTTAGTCTCCTGAAAATTGGACTTAAGTGGAAGTTAGTGTCTAAGAGTGTATATAAAAGGCTCTGCTTGTAGTTGGATCATCTCCTTGTGGGAGTTATGAGTCTAGTCTTGTTTCTACAGTAACAGTGAGTTTCCTATATAAAGGAAATCTTCAACTTGAAACTTGAACATAAAATTCAGCCAAGGCTTGCAGATGCTCTGTTGAGTTTACTGTCAGCAAGTATGAAGAAACGTGTCCATGTATCTGTGTGAGAGGATCAGTTTCCTCTATTGTACCGTCATAAACCATGTAGTGAGTAGACTGTAGATCTCTCTGTGAGAAAGGATCAGTTTCCTCTGATGGTTCTGTACCGTCATAATCCATGTAGTGAGTATACTGTAGATCTCTCTGTACAACGTTTAGTGCTTTAAAACTCTAACTAAACTAACTCTGCTTTCATGCTCTAACATCTTTTTGTCTGCAACTTCAGGCCTGATTGTGTAGTTAGGGCTACTTTGTATAGTTAGGGCTAGGTTTTATAGTTAGGGCTAGGTTTTATAGTTAGGGCTAGATTACATAGTTAGGGCTAGGTTGTATAGTTGGGGCTAGGTTGTATAGTTGGGGCTAGGTTGTATAGTTAGGGCTAGGTTGTATAGTTGGGGCTAGGTTACATAGTTAGGGCTAGGTTACATAGTTGGGGCTAGGTTGTATAGTTGGGGCTAGGTTGTATAGTTGGGGCTAGGTTGTATAGTTGGGGCTAGGTTGTATAGTTGGGGCTAGGTTGTATAGTTGGGGCTAGGTTGTATAGTTGGGGCTAGGTTGTATAGTTGGGGCTAGGTTGTATAGTTGAGGCTAGGTTGTATAGTTGGGGCTAGGTTGTATAGTTGGGGCTAGGTTGTATAGTTGGGGCTAGGTTACATAGTTGGGGCTAGGTTACATAGTTGGGGCTAGGTTACATAGTTAGGGCTAGGTTACATAGTTAGGGCTAGGTTACATAGTTAGGGCTAGGTTACATAGTTAGGGCTAGGTTGTATTCCTAGAAATAGACAACATTTCTGGCTGTATTCTCTCTCATGGAGCCTCAGAAGTGGGGAATGATGTTCATTAGACCTCAGTGTACAGTGTATTGACTTTTAGTCAATACAGTGCATTCGGAAAGTGTTCAGACCCCTTTACTTTTTCCACATTTTGTTACGTTACAATGGATTAAATTATTTGTTTTCCTCATAAACCCCCCCCCCAACAGAAATACCTTATTACATAAGTATTCAGACCCTTTGCTATGAGCCTCGAAATTGAGCTCAGGTGCATCCTGTTTCCATTGAACATCCTTGATGTTACTACAACTTGATTGGAGTCCACCTGTGGTAAATTCAATCGCTTGGACATGATTTGGAAAGGCACACACCTGTCTATATAAGGTCCCACAGTTGACAGTGCATGTCAGAGCAAAAACCAAGCCAAGAGGTCGAAGGAATTGTCCGTAAAACTCCGAGACAGGATTGTGTCGAGGCACAGATCTGGGGAAGGGTACAAAAACCTTTCTGCAGCATTGAAGGTCCCCAAGAACACAGTGGCCTCCATCATTCTTAAATGGAAGAAGTTTGGAACCACCAAGACTCTTCCTAGAGCTGGCCGCCCGGCCAAACTGAGTAATCGGGGGAGAAGGGCCTTGGTCAGGGAGGTGACCAAGAACCCAATGGTCACTCTGACAGAGCTCCAGAGTTCCTCTGTGGAGATGGGACAACCTTCCAGAAGGACAACCATCTCTGCAGGACTCCACCAATCAGGCCTGTATGGTAGAGTGGCCAGACGGAAGCCATTCCTCAGTAAAAGGCACATGACAGCCCACTTGGCGTTTGCCAAAAGGCACCTAAAGACTCTCAGACCATGAGAAACAAGATTCTCTGGTCTGATGAAACAAAGATTGAACTCTTTGGCCTAAATGCCAAGCGTCACATCTGGAGGAAACCTGGCACCATCCCTATGGTGAAGCATGGTGGTGGCAGCATCATGCAGTGGGGATGTTTTTCAGCGGTAGGGACTGGGAGACTAGTCAGGATCGAGGGAAAGATTAACGGAGCAAAGTACAGAGAGATCCTTGATGAAAACCTGTTCCAGAGCGCTCAGGACCTCAGACTGGGGCGAAGGTTCACCTTCCAACAGGACAACGACCCTAAGCACACAGCCAAGACAACGCAGGAGTGGCTTAGGGACAAGTCTCTGAATGTCCTTGAGTGGCCAGAGCCTGGACTTGAACATGATCGAACATCTCTGGAGAGACCTGAAAATAGCTGTGCAGCGACGCTCCCCATCCAACCTGACAGAGCTTCAGAGGATCTGCAGAGAAGAATGGGAGAAACTCCCCAAATACAGGTGTGCCAAGCTTTGTAGTGTGATACCCAAGAAGACTCGAGGGTGGAAACGCTGCCAAAGGTGCTTCAACAAAGTACTAAGTAAAGGGTCTGAATACTTATGTAAATGTGATATTTCAGTTTTTATTTTATTTCTTGGGGAGAAAATTCTAAAAACCTGTTTTTGCTTTGTCATTATGGGGTATTGTGTTTAGATTGATGAGAAAAAAAACGATTTAATTCATTTTAGAATAACGCTGTAACGTAACAAAATGTGGAAAAGTCAAGGGGTCTGAATGCTTTCCGAATGCACTGTACATTAGTCTATGGACATTTAGTCAACACATTAGTCTATGGACATTTAGTCAGTACATTAGTCTATGGACATTTAGTCAACGTATTAGTCTATGGACATTTAGTCAACGTATTAGTCTATGGACATTTAGTCAACGTATTAGTCTATGGACATTTAGTCAACGTATTAGTCTATGGACATTTAGTCAACGTATTAGTCTATGGATATTTAGTCAACGTATTAGTCTATGGACATTTAGTCAACGTATTAGTCTATGGACATTTAGTCAACACATTAGTCTATGGACATTTAGTCAACACATTAGTCTATGGACATTTAGTCAGTACATTAGTCTATGGACATTTAGTCAACGCATTAGTCTATGGACATTTAGTCAATGCATTAGTCTATGGACATTTAGTCAACGCATTAGTCTATGGACATTTAGTCAACGTATTAGTCTATGGACATTTAGTCAACGTATTAGTCTATGGACATTTAGTCAACGTATTAGTCTATGGACATTTAGTCAGTACATTAGTCTATGGACATTTAGTCAACGTATTAGTCTATGGACATTTAGTCAACGTATTAGTCTATGGACATTTAGTCAACGTATTAGTCTATGGACATTTAGTCAGCACATTAGTCTATGGACATTTAGTCAGCACATTAGTCTATGGACATTTAGTCAGCACATTAGTCTATGGACATTTAGTCAACACATTAGTCTATGGACATTTAGTCTGTCTGTGCTCAGGTAGTCATAGCTTAAGCCACGTCCTGACTTTAGAGTGAAAGAGGTTTTAAATCAAAAGGAAAAAGCAAAGGGGGTCCTGTGATTCGTCAGTTAGAATAACAGTCAGGGAGGAAGTAGTTTGATTGGTTCACAGTACACACACAGTACACTGAAGTTTGGTTGTCTCTCGTTTTCAGGGCATAGAACAGTTGAAAAAGGAGGAGAGAAGATGGGCTAAAAAAACTAAGTGGATGAACATGAAGGCGGTATTTGGACACCCCTTCTCCATGTTCTGGTTTATCCCGTTGACCCGACCTGGGAGGGCCCATGGGAAGGCTGAATCCTACCAGTATGTGGTCTGAGCTTAGCCACCCGGGGGAAGCAAACTCTGAGACAGAGGTGTTAACACCGCTCCATTCCTCCACCCCCATCCCTCCACCTCACCCTGACTCTCCTCCCCAACACTCCTTCACAATGCTGAACGGGATTGGAATCCCTCTAACTCTGAACAATTTATCGATTGTGCTTTTTACATTGCCACATTTTTTTTTATGTTGCTTGGGAACAAAAGTGAAGTGGAGTTGCAGAGAAAAATATATATTCTAAAACTTTCAAACTTGTAAAAAACTTTGCCTGTTTTAACTCTTATGTATGTTGTTGATTTGTTTGTTTTTCTGAATCACTTTTCCCTCTGTTCTCTCGTCTCTCCCCTCTGTGTCTCCTCTCTGCCCTCTGTTCTCTCTCCCCTCTGTTCACTCCTCTGTTTTCTCCTCTCTCCCCTCTGTTCTCTCCTCTCTCCGCAGTTCTAGCTTGAGTGCCAGTTTGTTGGTGCTGTCATGTCAACTCAGGAGTTGGCATAATAGCACAAACCGATCTGGCACTCAGGCTACCTTCCGTCCTCCTGTCAGTCAAAACTAAACCCCTCCCTCCTCCTAACCCAGCACAGGGAACACATATTGTCTTTTCACTAGGCCTGTACAGTTGACCGTTTGAGAGGCTTTTAAAGCCAGATGGAAGTATAGGGTGTTGAGGATCAGTAGGTTAGCCATCTTACTTTGTTAAACACACATATTTTCTTGTGTATAAAGAAAGTTAAAGTTACAGCATATCATGCCGCTCCTTTCAGGTTTATCCTTCTTTAGGAACAAGAAAACATGGAGTTGTTTCAGAATATTTCATGTGTGAAAGTTGCCGGTAACTCATTGATCCTGCTTTCTAGTTTCTATGTGTGCCAAATTCAGCATATTTCTCAATCACCCAAGCACTTGAAAAATACTATTTGTATTCTGTAGTTTCTCCAGAATATACGTTTTATGTTGGAATGAAACTTAATTTTGAGTTATTCAGGAGACGTGGAAACCAGAGGGAAGTAGTGATTCACAAAATTAACTTAACAGTTCAAATATATTTTGCAAAGTAAAATTCTAAAATATTAACCAACAAAGCTGATTATGCAGTAGTAGTTTTACTTGAATATCAACATCAAAATATGTCCAGCTGGTTACACATCATGAGTCATGACAAATATGCACTTTTCCTGAGATGTATCTATCAGTGGAGTTTATAATGTTTACTTTCTCTTGTGTGATCTTTTGTATGCTTGAAAAAACTTAATTGGGCTGGTTTCCCAGACACAGATTAAGCCTGGACTAAACATCTCTTTCAATCTCTATTGATAATGCTTTTGAGTAGGAGTAATCTGTCTCTTGGAAACCGGCCCATTATGTCATTGTTCAACATTGGGATTGTTCTTCTCCTGTGTCTTTCTTTGCTTTCTGTTTTTATTCTGTTTAGTTTGAATGGATGGTTGTTGAGTAGGACTGTCACCTAACTGAGGATGCATCCCAAAATGGCACCCTATTCCCTATATAGTGCACTACTTATGACTATAGCCCCATGGACCCTGGTCTAAAGTAGTGCACTATATAGGGAATAGGCGGCAGGTATCTTAGTGGGTAAGAGCGTTGTGCCAGTAACCGAAAGGTCGCTGGTTCTAATCTCAGAGCCGACTAGGTGGAAAATCTGTCTGTGCCCTTGAGCAAGGCACTTAACCCTAATTGCTCCTGTAAGTCGCTCTGGATGAGAGCGTCTGCTAAATGACTAAAATGTAAATGTAATAGGGTGCCATTTGGGAGTCGACCTGACACTGCTGCTGCCATGTCTTGCCTGTGAACAAGCTAGTGAAAACCTAACACAGATGGTTCTTTTTTTTTTTTTTACTGATATTTTTCAACACTGGCGCAGAGAAAGAATAAATATTTCTGATTTGTTTAATAAGCTGTTATTTTTTTCATGTCATATCCATATTAATGATCTTTCTCCAAGGAACTGTTATATCGTGTCATTGCAATGGGTGTTTGTATGCATGCACCTACAGTGCCTTGCAAAAGTATTCATCCCCCTATTTTGTTGCATTACAACCTGTAATTTAAATGGATTTTTATTTGGATTTCATGTAATGGACATACACAAAATAGTCCAAATTGGTGAAGTGGGATGAAAAAAAATAATAACGGAAAAGTGGTGCATGCATATGTGTTCACCCCCTTTGCTATGAAGCCCCTAAATAAGATATGGTGCAACCAATTACCTTCAGAAGTCACATAATTAGTTAAATAAAGTCCACCTGTGTGCAATCTAAGTGTCACATGATCTGTCACATGATCTCAGTGTATATATACACCTGTTCTGAAAGGCCCCAGAGTCTGCAACACCACTAAGCAAGGGGCACCACCAAGCAAGCGGCACCGTGAAGACCAAGGACCTCTCCAAACAGATCAGGGACAAAGTTGTGGAGATGGACAGATCAGGGTTGGGTTATAAAACAATATCAGATACTTTGAACATGGAAAGAATATGGCACCACAACAAACCTGCCAAGAGAGGGCCGCCCACCAAAACTCATGGACCAAGCAAGGAGGGCATTAATCAGAGAGACCAAAGATAACCCTGAAGGAGCTGCAAAGCTCCACAGCGGAGATTGGAGTATCTGTCCATAGGACCACTTTAAGCCGTACACTCCACAGAGCTGGGCTTTACGGAAGAATGGCCAGAAAAAAGCCATTGCTTAAGACAAAGAATAAGCAAACACGTTTGGTGTTCACCAAAAGGCATGTGGGAGACTCCCCAAACATACGGAAGAAGCTTTTTGGCCATCAAGGAAAACGCTATGTCTGGCGCAAACCCAACACCTCTCATCACCCCGAGAACACCATCCCCACAGTGAAGCATGGTGGTGACAGCATCATGCTGTGGGGATGTTTTTCATCAGCAGGGACTGGGAAACTGGTCAGAATTGAAGGAATGATGGATGGTGCTAAATACAGGGACATTCTTGATGGAAACCTGTTTCAGTCTTCCAGAGATTTGAGACTGGGACGGAGGTTCACCTTCCAGCAGGACAATGACCCTAAGCATACTGCTAAAGCAACACTTGAGTGGTTTAAGGGCAAACATTTAAATGTCTTGGAATGGCCTAGTCAAAGGCCAGACCTCAATCCAATTGAGAATCTGTGGTATGACTTAAAGATTGCTGTACTCCAGCGGAACCCATCCAACTTGAAGGAGCTGGAGAAGTTTTGCCTTGAAGAATGGGCAAAAATCCCAGTGTCTAGATGTGCCAAGCTTATAGAGACACCCCAAGAGACTTGCAGCTGTAATTGCTGCAAAAGGTGGCTCTACAAAGTATTGACTTTGGGGGGGTGAATAGTTATGCACGCTCAAGTTTTCTGTTTTTTTGTCTTATTTCTTGTTTGTTTCACAATACAAATTATTTGCATCTTCAAAGTGGTAGGCATGTTGTGTAAATCAAATGATACAAACCCCCCCAAAAATATATTTTAATTCCAGGTTGTAAGGCAACAACATAGTAAAAATGCAAATGCAATCCACTGTATATCTATCCTCACTCTGCATTGGCTTTGGTTACTGATGTGTCTCCTACCACTTCTAGTGAAGCTTTTAACTGTCTCTCTGAGCCTTGAGGCTGTCAGACTTGCTGCTTTCTGAATGGTATGGGACGGAGGTAAGCCTGCAACAGACAGAATGGAGGCAACTTACATTTTGTCGTGCTGTACACACTTAACGTTACTGTGGAATGAATGAGTTTCCTGAACAACAAAGCATCATGCATGTGTTTCTGAACGTTTCTTATTGTCTCCGGAGTCATTATAGGTTTACGTTTAAGACCCGGGATGCATGGATGTCTTTTATTGACATAATTAGCCTGGAGTCTGTTCACTGCATTGTTTTGTGCCAACTTCACCAACACATAGGAGTCTGTTCACTGCATTGTTTTGTGCCAACTTCACCAACACATAGGAGTCTGTTCACTGCATTGTTTTGTGCCAACTTCACCAACACATAGGAGTCTGTTCACTGCATTGTTTTGTGCCAACTTCAACACATAGGAAAAGACCACACTGTCAGTGTCCATGCCTTCTCAGAATAGTATGGCCTGGTTTCCACACCCACAGATTCTCCATTGAGCCTGCATGTTAGTCCAAGAGGAGTTCATCTGGGTTCAGGAAACCAGACACTTATGTCACATTTTCACTTTCTCTCCCATTGAAACCAATGCATGACTAAGTGAACATTTGACCCCTAAATGATTAAATGTTTGATTCAGTCCCTCTGTCTACAGCTCACTGTGTTCTCTCTCTGTCCAGGGCATCGAGCGTCTGAAGGGGGAGCAGGCCAGGTGGGAGAAGACTTCGTGCTGGGAGGCCATGAAGTCAGCGTTTGGAGGGCCCTTCTCCCCATCCTGGCTCAGCCCCTTCTCTGACCTCCAGTGTAAGAGGGATCCCAATGCCCACATGGTGGTGCCACAAGGGGAGATCATCGAGGAGGACGTCATAGAGATACCACTGGTCTAGTATCATAGACTCCCATAGAAATAGAACGAATAGAATGGGCGTGGCACCTATAACCCTGGCAATTAGAATGGTTAACTCCTGAGTACGCTTGCTATGGATGCCTGGTTATAACCCTGGCAATTAGACTGGTTAACTCATGGGTACGCTCCCTATGGATGCCTGGTTATAACCCTGGCAATTAGACTGGTTAACTCATGGGTACGCTCGCTATGGATGCCTGGTTATAACCCTGGCAATAAGACTGGTTAACTCATGGGTACGCTCGCTATGGATGCCTGGTTATAACCCTGGCAATTAGACTGGTTAACTCATGGGTACGCTCGCTATGGATGCCTGGTTATAACCCTGGCAATTAGACTGGTTAACTCATGGGTACGCTCGCTATGGATGCCTGGTTATAACCCTGGCAATTAGACTGGTTAACTCATGGGTACGCTCGCTATGGATGCCTGGTTATAACCCTGGCAATTAGACTGGTTAACTTATGGGTACGCTCCCTATGGATGCCTGGTTATAACCCTGGCAATTAGACTGGTTAACTCATGGGTACGCTCGCTATGGATGCCTGGTTATAACCCTGGCAATAAGACTGGTTAACTCATGGGTACACTCGCTATGGATGCCTGGTTATAACCCTGGCAATTTTACTGGTTAACTCATGGGTACGCTCGCTATGGATGCCTGGTATTGTGATCCATTATGCTGTCATTGACTTAATAATAATGATCAGGAGGGTGCTTCCATTGGTCCTGTTTCACACATGGACAGGTGTGTATTATACACCTGAGTGAATTGGACATTTCGTTTTTTGCATATCCCAACTCCCCCTGAGACACCCTGGGAGAGTGGGGTCTGGACTAGGCTTGAATGGGGACGCCAGTTCTATTCATTCTATTTCTATAGAGACTCCACTGGTCTAGTGTGGTGTCTTCCTACAGTGCTTCTATAGAGACCACTGGTCTAGTGTGGTGTCTTCCTACAGTGTTTCTATAGAGACTCCACTGGTCTAGTGTGGTGTCTTCCTACAGTGTTTCTATAGAGACTACACTAGTCTAGTGTGGTGTCTTCCTACAGTGCTACTGCTGCTTGGACCAAAGCCTTAAAGGGACTCAATCCTTAGAATGACCCACAACATGTCCAGGTCTATGCCCCTGGTGATGTGAATGAGGTATAAATTCAACAAGGATGAGTTGGATTGACCCAAACATGCTTTTTCAGTACTCAAGAGCATCTCATGCATACGCAGCTCTGCATGGTTCAGTTGTATTGAGGGAAGAGCTCTAGAAGTGACCTGTGGACTGTGCAGAATCTAGACTGTCTGTGGCCTTCCTCTACTCTTACTTCACTGAGTGCCTTATAAACTGTCAAACTGAGAATTGACAGTTACTAGCCTTATTCTGCAAGGTATGCAAATGAGGTGGTAACAGTTTTTAACCTTTTTTTTATGTCTGTATTATCATGTCAGAGAATTACATTACCTTTATAAGTGTGTTTTAATTAAAGGGCCTTATCTAAACATTCCATTATTAATGTTCAATAACATTCAAATGTTAACATACAATTGTCATGCATTTATTATCATTGTCTTAATCTGGAACATGTAGCGCAAACACATTTATTGAATGAGGGTTAGATGATCGTGTAGGGGGGTTAGATAGTGTAGGAGGGTTAGATGATAGTGAAGGGGGGTTAGATTATAGTGAAGGGGGGGTTAGATGATAGTGAATGAGGTTAGATGATAGTGAAGGGGGTTAGATAGTAGTGAAGGGGGGTTAGATGATATTCTAGGGGGGTTAGATGATATTCTAGGGGGGTTAGATGATAGTCTAGGGGGGTTAGATGATAGTCTAGGGGGGTTAGATGATAGTGAATGGGGTTAGATGATAGTGATTGGGGTTAGATGATAGTGAATGGGGTTAGATGATAGTGAATGGGTTAGATGATAGTGTAGGGGGGTTAGATGATAGTGAATGGGGTTAGATGATAGCGTAGGGGGGTTAGATGATAGTGAATGAGGTTAGATGATAGTGAATGAGGTTAGATGATAGTGAAGGGGGGTTAGATGATAGTCTAGGGGGGTTAGATGATAGTGAATGGGGTTAGATGATAGCGTAGGGGGGTTAGATGATAGTGAATGAGGTTAGATGATAGTGAAGGGGGTTAGATGATAGTCTAGGGGGTTAGATGATAGTCTAGGGGGGTTAGATGATAGTCTAGGGGGGTTAGATGATAGTGAATGGGGTTAGATGATAGTGAATGGGGTTAGATGATAGTGAATGGGGTTAGATGATAGCGTAGGGGGGTTAGATGATAGCGAATGAGGTTAGATGATAGTGAAGGGGGGTTAGATGATAGTGAATGGGGTTAGATGATAGTGTATGGGGGGTTAGATGATAGTGTATGGGGGGTTAGATGATAGTGTATGGGGGTTAGATGATAGTGTATGGGGGGTTAGATGATAGTGTAGGGGGGTTAGATGATAGTGTAGGGGGGTTAGATGATAGTGTAGGGGGGTTAGATGATAGTGTAGGGGGGTTAGATGATAGTGAATGGGGTTAGATGATAGTGAAGGGGGTTAGATGATAGTGAATGAGGTTAGATGATAGTGAAGGGGGTTAGATGATAGTGAAGGGGGTTAGATAGTAGTGAATGGTTGTACTGCACTTTATCCTTTTGTACAGGATGGTAATACTACTTCTACAGTCAAATGAAAGCTCCATATCATGGGACCACTATTGTTTACTCTAACATATGAATAAAAGGGAAGTTGTCAATGATGCTATCTTTGTTTATCCATGTATTGATTGGTTCTCATATTAGCTCGACTACAGAATAAAGAACATGTCAGTCAGAGATTAAGTGACAAGATATTTCATGTAAGTCGCTCTGGATAAGAGCGTCTGCTAAATGACGTAAATGTAAAATGTAAATGTAAAGGTTTATTTACAAAACTCTTATTTCAATGAATTGATATGCATTTAGTCTTACTGGTCATTACAATATTTTCAATAAAATATACATCTTAATCTTAATGGTAGTATTCCAAATTCTTTGTTTGTATAATAATGTGTAGTGGAGAAAAGCATGATCATGTTTGTGTATGGAGTGCAGACCTTGGTTATATAATACCTAGAGACAGTAAGACAATAGAAACATGTCAGTTGTAACATACCATGTTAGAATCCATATACAGTGGGGGGAAAAAAGTATTTAGTCAGCCACCAATTGTGCAAGTTCTCCCACTTAAAAAGATGAGAGAGGCCTGTAATTTTCATCATAGGTACACGTCAACTATGACAGACAAATTGAGGGAAAAAAATCCAGAAAATCACATTGTAGGATTTTTAATGAATTTATTTGCAAATGGGCCAAAATACCAGCAACAGTGTGTGAAAACCTTGTGAAGACTTACAGAAAACGTTTGACCGGTGTCATTGCCAACAAAGGGTATATAACAAAGTATTGAGAAACTTTTGTTATTGACCAAATACTTATTTTCCACCATAATTTGCAAATAAATTCATAAAAAATCCTACAATGTGATTTTCTGGGGAAAAAATTCTCATTTTGTCTGTCATAGTTGACGTGTACCTATGATGAAAATTACAGGCCTCTCATCTTTTTAAGTGGGAGAACTTGCACAATTGGTGGCTGACTAAATACTTTTTTTCCCCACTGTACCGTCAGTTGTAACATGCCATGAAATCCAATGTGTGACTGACACCATCAAAGCCCATTCTGATAACAGAACATTTCTCGTGAAATCCAGATTATTTGAGCCAGAAAGTGTTTGAAACAGTGAGGCTGTACAGTAGGATGAAACAGTGAGGCGCAGTGGTCTAAGGCACTGCATCGCAGTGCTAGCTGTGCCACTAGAGATCCTGGTTCGTATCCAGGCTCTGCTGTAGCCGGCCGCAACCGGGAGACCAATGGGGCGGCGCACAATTGGCCCAGCGTCGTCCAGGGTAGGGGAGGGAATGGCCGGCAGGGAGGTAGCTCAGTTGGTAGAGCATGGCGTTTGCAACGCCAGGGTTGTGGGTTCGATTCCCACGGGGGGCCAGTATGAAAATAAAATAAAGAATAATGTATGCACTAACTGTAAGTCGCTCTGGATAAGAGCGTCTGCTAAATGACGTAAATGTAAATGTACAGTAAGATGATTGATGCAGTGGTATTGTTATTCCACATGTGGACAGTCCTTCACTCTTCCTTCTTGGCCTCTGCTGGTCGAGAAGTCGATCTGTGCAGCACCAGTAAACCTGAGAGAGTTAGAGAGATGCCCACCCACCACAGTGCTGCATGGGTCTCACCAAAGATCAGCTTCCCAAGGAATGCCTAAAGACGGTACAGATGATGTAAGTGGGATTGACAACATAAATAGCCAATAATACTTTCATCCACACAGTGATTCACAGATGTCATTGCTCCAATAATGTAGTTCCACTATGGTCTTATGGTCAACGTTCTGTACTGTAAGTGAGTTGTTCATATAAATTGGATAGCTGAGATCTGGGGTCGTATTAATAAAGCATCTCAGAGGAGGGATGATGAGCTTTGGGGTCGTATTCATAAAGCATCTCAGAGGAGTGATGAGATCTGGGGTCGTATTCATAAAGCATCTCAGAGGAGGAGTGCTGAGATCTGGGGTCGTATTCATAAAGCATCTCAGAGGAGGGGTGATGAGCTTTGGGGTCGTATTCATAAAGCATCTCAGAGGAGTGATGAGATCTGGGGTCGTATTCATAAAGCATCTCAGAGGAGGAGTACTGAGATCTGGGGTCGTATTCATAAAGCATCTCAGAGGAGGAGTGATGCGATCTGGGGTCGTATTCATAAAGCATCTCAGAGGAGGAGTGATGCGATCTGGGGTCGTATTCATAAATTCATTATTCATTATGATCTAAAATGTGAAATTGATCATAAGGTCAGCACTCCTACTCTGAGACATTTTATGAATACATGCCCTGATAGATATTAACCAGTTGCCCTACTCACAGAGGATACAAAGTTGGATGCGGTGGTGGTGACCGTGGCCCGGGCTGAGGAGGAGGAGTGTCTCAGAGCCTTGGAGAAGAAGGTCCACATCACAGCATTACTGGTGAACAGTAGTCCTCCACACAGCAGCCGCAGAGGGATGTGGAGCTGAAACATTACACCACATCACAGCATTACAGTTGAACAGCAGCCACAGAGGGATGTGGAGCTGGAATACAATAGGACTTGTTAGTGGTCTCTGGTAGAATGGTATCTCACACACAATCTATATTGCTCTCACACACACAATTTGAAAATGATACATTCATATAGATACACACTCACCCATTCGCAGGGTGATGTTTCCTCCTGAATAATCCTGTAGTCCCCATCCTGAGCCCAGGCTTTCAACCCTGTTTTACACATCCCTTTGAGGTAGTCTGAGCCCAGAGATAGCTTGGCTGACGAGGAGGCAACGGCTCCAAGAAAGCCCGCTAATAATGCATAAAATGCACCTGAGATCATGTTTATTTAGTATCTAAACTAGAGACTGTACTGTCACATATTTGACTACTTCCTTGTCTAAAAGTCTTCACTCGATTCAACCAATCAGATTCACCTCTGGGATCATATGACCTTCAGCGGGCGCAGGGTGATGACGATTTAATGTTACGCTAAACACAACCTGAAATTCCCTTGTTTCATTCATTTGTTCTAACTATCAAAATGGCTAAGATGAATAAGGGTCCGAAAGCGAACGTATCGTGGGTGAAACCAGCAGAGCCGTCATTTTTAAAGAAATTCAAGAACGATGTTGGATTTAAGGAAGGACCCACCATTGATACCAAGGTATTTCGCTAATGTGCTAGCTAGCCTATGGAAAATAGACTAGGTGGCACGTAGAGCTACAGTATATCTGTGGATATATGGCAAGCCCACTGGAGAGCTACTCTATGTGCAGGTTGTTGTTTTAGCCCTGCTCTAACACCTTGATTCAGCTAGTCAAGGAACGTAATTAGCTAACTCTACAGGAGAGTTGACCACCCTCCAAATTATTCGTTTTTCCCTCACAGAATTCAATTCCTTGACTACTATAGATATTTCATTGACATGAAGGGCTATTTTTGCAGATATGTGTACCTTTAACATGGACAGGGAGGCTGGCATGATGTCAATATGGTGATATTTAACCCTGTCTCCTTTCCTGCAGCGTCTAGAGATGCCAGCCTTGGAGGATGACAGTGGCAGTGATCGTGAAGATGAGTTGCCTCAAGTTGTCATTCTCGAAAAGGGAGATCTGAGCGCTGAAGAAGTGTTACAGATAAAAGGGGTAAAGGATGGTACAGAAAAAGGTAAGAACAATTAATTGTACAAATAAATTGATTTAAAAGCCTAAACTATCAAGGGAACTTGGTGTTAATTGGCGTGTGTGTCTAAACTTAATCTGCCTCTTCTCCTTGCTGCCTACAGAAGACAAGCCTCCTGCAGACGGCAAGATCCTGTTCAAGAAGCCCACGAAGCGCTCCTCAGACAAGTTCCAGGGCATCACCGCCAGCTCTAGCAAGAAGAAAAAGAGTGAAGGAGAAGATGAAGAGAAAAAGGAGAAGTCTGAAAAGAAGGTGAAAAACAAGAGTCTTCTCTCTTTCGGAGAGGATGAGGATGAGGACTAGAAGTTAATTCACTGAGGGAGTTCAGACTAGAGCAATCAACGACTTATCAGACTAGAGCAATCAACCACTCAGGGATTATGGAACTGATCTACTGCGGTTGTTGGCTTTTACTATGGGCAAAAAGACCCAACATAGAATAGCTCCATGTTGTAGTTTGACCCACTAGACTAAGATACTTAGACATTACGGGTCATCCATTCTTTTGGAGGTGGAATCTGGACATGTATCTGAAACAAACCCCTTCATCACATTCATGATCAGATCTTTAGATACATAAGATGTATGCTTTTATTCTTTATCGACTATGAGACATGTCTCTGCTGTTGGAAATTGTATAGTGACTCACTGTGGGCCTATTATCCATTCATTACAACTATATTCATCCGTCCTTCAGTGGACCCTCTGGACTTTTCATATAGCCAACACAGGGTCTGGATCTAAGATTTATCAAGGTAACCCTTGTGACAACAGCTACTAATGGGAAGAAATGAGCTGGTGGCTTTGGTCAAAAATATAGTCTGGAGCGTTGATGAGATACATTTCTACTTCTAAAGTCAATAATTCATTGGATGTACAAATATGTTTTAGCTTCGACAACGGAGCTTCAAAATATGTTTAAGTTAAACAATGCATTGTTGTTTATGCCAAGGTGTTGGATTATGCTATGTGATTGTATTGTAGTGTGCGTTTTTCTAAATGATGGTTTTAGTTGAATAAGTTTGAAATGTAACAATTAAAATACATTAAGGCCTTACGATAGTATTATGTTATAGTTTGTTCTGTAGAAAGCAGGTCTGTAAGTAGGTCCTTTTGAAAGAATGCTTCTCATAGCAAATACCTTTACAGTTTTCACAATATGCAGAAAAAGGTCAGTGAAAACAGAGACATACATTTTTATTCCCAAAGAAAATAGTGTTACATTTTACATTTAAACCTTACGAGAACATGTCGCCCTTCAAATCACAGAGGACTGATTTAGTTACCAGGATGATAAATCACAGAGGACTGATTTAGTTACCTAGTTAGTTAAACTGATAAGAAGGATGGATTTGAGGTTACAATCACAAGCAAAATAAAAGGCAAAGTTAATATCAAGTAACCACACTCCATAACCTTTGGCTGTAATGTGTTGGTCTGTCTAATCATCTACTGAATGCTGATCATTCATAAGTAGGCTGACTACATACTGTATGTATATACACTTCTAAAGTAGTGGAACATGCTCCTTCGAAAATACATTAAAATCCAAATGGTAACCTGATCTGTTGGTGCTCTTGCCAACTCCATTGCTGTCATTGCCATGACAATGAGTGACAAGGATTTGGCATGATGCCACAAACAGACTGGCACTCAGGCGAAGTCCCTGGCAGTCGAACCTGTAAAGGCATCTTCATCAGAATCGACCCACAATACCTGATGTCAGTAAACCACATTAGCTGATATAGGGAAACAAATTAAACCCTTTTTAATAATGGTATAAAAACAAAACACATTGAAATAATTGCCTACCTACCGCCTGAATGCAGTAGGGTACAGGGACTATACGTGCAAATTTTTTTGACTCTTGCCATTCACAAATGTATCTGTCAATTACTACACTCTTAGAATTAGTGGTGACTCGAGGAACCCTGGAGATACTCAAGGAACCCCTGGAGTTCCTCAAGAACCTATGCAAATCCCAAAGTTGGAATAGTTCCCGCTTTATTACTGTATGTAATCAGCAATGTTAATATTATGAATATTATATTAGACTATGTTATTATGCATAAATATTCAAGGAATATTTTCATTTGCAGTGTACAAACTTAACATGAACAGGAATGACATTTACGCTAACGGGTGACCAAAAATAACTATCTGAAAGCCATGCCTCCAATAAGCCATGCCTTCAATCTGATAGGCTGCCACCTCTACAATATATCATTAAAAAGGTTAAAAATAGAACCCATACCATCACAAAAAGGTTCCAGGAGTTTCAAATGTAATGGTTCCGCCGGTGTGGCAACCCAAAAGGATCTTCCAGGCACCTTTACTTTTCAGAGTGTATAATGAACAGTGGCGACCCGTCATTCATTGAGCCCAACCTTTCTAGGGGATGCCTGTTTTGCATGTTATTTTTGGCATTATTAGGTGTCACATATCAGTTTGCAAACAATGTAAAATATATATATAACAAAAACACTTTTTTGCTTTCTTGAGTAAGGCAGCTCAAAAATGCAGTTGTTTCAGCCTAGCTCAGTGCTTTCTGTGGTGGTGGGGCAGCCAGTATAAAATGTGGAGCGTAGGGGTTGGTAATGTTCTCTAGTTGCGCTGTGATTGGCTCAGTGCTTTGTCACTCATGGAGACGCTCAAAACAACTGTAAACCCAGAACTGGGAAATCTGATTTCAGTGAGTTCAAGACAACTGGGAACTCGGAAAAAAACTAGCTCCGACTGGGAAAATACGTTTTGAACGGTCATCCAACTCGGAATTGCTAGTCGGGAACTCGGGCCTCTTTCTAGAGCTACGACCTGAAGATCACTGACGTCATCATGATTCTACGTTGTTTTTTTCAGAGTTCCCAGAATGCCAGACTTTGATGACAAAGTTTGATGACGAAATTTGCCCATGAAGGACCGCCGCGCCACCTTCCTGTTCAAGTGAGCATAGCAGAACAAGGTGAGTCCAAAAATGTATTGTATGCTGCTACATAAATGATGTAATATGCCAGGGAGATACACTACCGGTCAAAAGTTTTGTGAATACCTACTCATTCAAGGGTTTTTCTTTATTTTTTTACTATTTTCTACATTGTAGAATAATAGTGAAGACATCAAAACTATGAAATAACACATATGGAATCATGTAGTAACCAAAAAAGTGTTAAACAAATATTTTATATTTGAGAGCCTTTGCCTTGATGACAGCTTTGCACACTCTTGACATTCTCTCAACCAGCTTCATGAGGTAGTCACCTGGAATGCATTTCAATTAACAGGTGTGCCTTCTTAAAAGTTAATTTGTGGAATTTCTTTCCTTCTTAATGCGTTTGAGCCAATCAGTTGTGTTGTGACAAGGTAGGGGGGCTATATACATAAGATAGCCCTATTTGGTAAAAGACCAAGTCCATATTATGGCAAGAACAGCTCAAATAAGCAAAGAGAAATTACAGTCCATCATTACTTTAAGACATGAAGGTCAGTCAATAAGGAACATTTCAAGAACTTTGAAAGTTTCTTCAAGTGCAGTCGCAAAAACCATCAAGCGCTATGATAAAACTGGCTCTCATGAGGACTGCCACAGGAATGGAAGACCCAGAGTTACCTCTGCTGCAGAGGATAAGTTCATTAGAGTTACCAGCCTCAGAAATTGCAGCCCAAATAAATGCTTCACCGAGTTCAAGTAACAGACACATCAACATCAACTGTTCAGAGTAGACTGTGTGAATCACGCCTTCATGGTCGAATTGCTGCAAAGAAACCACTACTAAAGGACACCAATAAGAAGAAGAGACTTGCTTGGGCCAAGAAACATGAGCAATTTACATTAGACCGGTGGAAATTTGTCCTTTGGTCTGTAGTCCAAATTTGAGATTTTTGTTTCCAACCGCCGTGTCTTTGTGAGACGCGGTGTGGGTGAACGGATGATCTCTGCATGTGTATTTCCCACCGTAAAGCATGGAGGAGGAGGTGTTATGGTGTGGGGGTGCTTTGCTGGTGACACCGTCTGTGATTTATTTAGAATTCAAGGCACACTTAACCAGCATGGCTACCACAGCATTCTGCAGCGATACGCCATCCCATCTGGTTTGGGCTTAGTGGGACTATAATTTGTTTTTCAACAGGACAATGACCCAACACACCTCCAGGCTGTGTAATGGATATTTTACCAAGAAGGAGAGTGATGGAGTGCTGCATCAGATGACCTGGCCTCGACGTCCCCCGACCTCAACCAAATTGAGATGGTTTGGGATGAGTCGGACCGCAGAGTGAAGGAAAAGCAGCCAACAAGTGCTCAGCATATGTAGGAACTCCTTCAAGGCTGTTGGAAAAGCATTCCAGGTGAAGCTGGTTGAGAGAATGCCAAGAGTGTGCAAAGCTGTCATCAAGGCAAAGGGTGGCTATTTGTATAATCTCAAATATAAAATATATTTTGATTTGTTTAACACTTTTTTGGTTACTACATGATTCCATATGTGTTATTTCATAGTTTTGATGTCTTCACTATTATTCTACAAGGTAGAAAATAGTAAAAATTAAGAAAAACCCTTGAATGATTAGGTGTTCTAAAACTTTTGACCGGTAGTGTACATACAGTGGGGAGAACAAGTATTTGATACACTGCCAATTTTGCAGGTTTTCCTACTTACAAAGCATGTAGAGGTCTGTAATTTGTATCATAGGTACACTTCAACTGTGAGAGATGGAATCTAAAAATAAAATCCAGAAAATCACATTGTATGATTTTTAAGTAATTAATGTGCATTTTATTGCATGACATAAGTATTTGATACATCAGAAAAGCAGAACTTAATATTTGGTACAGAAACCTGTGTTTGCAATTACAGAGATCATCCGTTTCCTGTAGGTCTTGACCAGGTTTGCACACACTGCAGCAGGGATTTTGGCCCACTCCTCCATACAGACCTTCTCCAGATCCTTCAGGTTTCGGGGCTGTCGCTGGGCAATACGGACTTTCAGCTCCCTCCAAAGATTTTCTATTGGGTTCAGGTCTGGAGACTGGCTAGGCCACTCCAGGACCTTGAGATGCTTCTTACGGAGCCACTCCTTAGTTGCCCTGGCTGTGTGTTTCGGGTCGTTGTCATGCTGGAAGACCCAGCCACGACCCATCTTCAATGCTCTTACTGAGGGAAGGAGGTTGTTGGCCAAGATCTCGCGATACATGGCCCCATCCATCCTCCCCTCAATACGGTGCAGTCGTCCTGTCCCCTTTGCAGAAAAGCATCCCCAAAGAATGATGTTTCCACCTCCATGCTTCACGGTTGGGATGGTGTTCTTGGGGTTGTACTCATCCTTCTTCTTCCTCCAAACACGGCAAGTGGAGTTTAGACCAAAAAGCTCTATTTTTGTCTCATCAGACCACATGATCTTCTCCCATTCCTCCTCTGGATCATCCAGATAGTCATTGGCAAACTTCAGACGGGCCTGGACATGCGCTGGCTTGAGCAGGGGGACCTTGCGTGCGCTGCAGGATTTTAATCCATGACGGCGTAGTGTGTTACTAATGGTTTTCTTTGAGACTGTGGTCCCAGCTCTCTTCAGGTCATTGACCAGGTCCTGCCGTGTAGTTCTGGGCTGATCCCTCACCTTCCTCATGATCATTGATGCCCCACGAGGTGAGATCTTGCATGGAGCCCCAGACCGAGGGTGATTGACCGTCATCTTGAACTTCTTCCATTTTCTAATAATTGCGCCAGCAGTTGTTGCCTTCTCACCAAGCTGCTTGCCTATTGTCCTGTAGACCATCCCAGCCTTGTGCAGGTCTACAATTTTATCCCTGATGTCCTTACACAGCTCTCTGGTCTTGGCCATTGTGGAGAGGTTGGAGTCTGTTTGATTGAGTGTGTGGACAGGTGTCTTTTACACAGGTAACAAGTTCAAACAGGTGCAGTTAATACAGGTAATGAGTGGAGAACAGGAGGGCTTCTTATAGAAAAACTAACAGGTCTGTGAGAGCCGGAATTCTTACTGGTTGGTAGGTGATCAAATACTTATGTCATGCAATAAAATGCAAATTAATTACTTAAAAATCATACAATGTGATTTTCTGGATTTTTGTTTTAGATTCCGTCTCTCACAGTTGAAGTGTACTTATGATAAAAATTACAGACCTCTACATGCTTTGTAAGTAGGAAAACCTGCAAAATCGGCAGTGTATCAAATACTTGTTCTCCCCACTGTATACTGTAGCTAAGAAAGTAATAGTAAGTGTATGTTGTGTAGTAAGCTGTTAGTAGCCCATGTGCCTCACCCTAATAATTTGGTCCCGTTTCCCCTCCTAATTTCGCCTACTGTTCTGACTTGGTGGTGCACAGCCTGTTTTAGAGAAATGTAATCATCGAATATTGTAAGAGCTTTCATTGTCTGCTTATATGCCCCCTTTATTTATCCTATGGTTCTGACTTGGTGTACAGGGAGAATACTGTAAGAACGGCCCATGTTCTGAATTCTGTCGCTGTACATTTCAAAAGTGCTGAACAAATAGTTATATTGACTACGTCCGTCCTAGGTCGCTCATGAATGTCTTAATCGAAATTACGGATTGCCTCTTATCCGCTCGTCGTCCCTTTATGCCATAGTTTGTACATCTCAATTGTCAGTAGAAACCACATTTGTTTAAGCAAGTCAGCCATATCAGCTATGTTTTTTTAAAGGCAGTAAATGAGGCTGAATGAACTGTTTCGCTGCCAGACAAGTCTCTGCTGATAGCCAGGTGTAGCAGTGGTAAGGTGTTGGGACTACTGTTGGGACAGCTTTATGTAGGCCCTAACAGTGTGTGGGCACCGTTTGTGACCGTTATAGTGCAATGAATGTATTGTTTAGTGTTGTGTTGTGTAGTGGGTTTGCTGGCATGCATCAAACAATTGTATTTTTTAGTTTGCCCCACCAAGATTTACATGCTAAAATTGGCACTGATAATGATTGGGGATTTAAATTAGTGAGGCAAGGACTGCATTTAATTTTTTCCAGAGTGCACTTGTTCCCTTTGTAAAAACAAATTATGACTCCATTGGGATTGACTGTAAAGTAATGTCATTAAAATTATGTGAATGGCAGTGAAACAGTATAAAATGACAGAAGTTCCCTCTGGGAAAAATGAAGTAATTCCATTCTATTCTAATTAACGATTTTGAAATGGGCCACTGAAACGAATGACTTCCCACAAAGGTAATTATGTTCTAACATCCCCCCTAATTGAAAGGGCATTGTCAAGTCTTGCCAGCATGATTAAATAAGGAAATCACAAAAAGTGCATTTGAGACCGATGCTGGCTGGTGTCCATAGATAGAGCCACTTTTGAGCCCTAATGGCTGGCTAGTAGCATCGGAGGTCATTTAGGTTCAATAACATTGAAGGAAACTGACATTCACCCGTAGATATTGTATGTCAATGTGAGGTACTGATTCACCATAGACACTTAGCAGCAGCCGAGGCTCATCACTTTAACACAACAATATTGTAAATAGCATCTACTCTGTAACTTTTGGTCCCTAAACCTTGAAGGGTAGGGTGGGGAGGGAGGGCCCTTGTTTGAGAGAACAGCTCCTCTATGGATAGAGGTCAGAGGAGAGCAGCTGGAGAGGAGAGATAGAATTAGCTCTGCTATCTGAGGTTAGCCTAGCATACCTAGCTAGCTGCACTCACAGGTGCTCTGGGTGACTCTGTAGACAGGAGATCATTTCCTGTACCGGCTTGCCCTCGAAACAGATCTGATACACTGCCCCAAACAGAGGGAACCTGGGAAAGACACAACAGAATGACATAGGGTTAAAATGGAAGGATACAACCACCTCTCTCTCTCTCCCCCATCATAAGTCTGGGCTCATGGTTGGGACCACAGGGTAATACAGGTGGAATGAGTGACAGACTACATTTGGCTAGGTACTGTATCTGGATCAATCAGAGAGAGAGAGAGGAAGACAGAAAGGGACTCACTTGTCCACCAGTCCCTTCTGTTTGAGGATGTGGTAGACTTCAGCTGAGGTAGCAGGACCCTGGAGCTTCTGTCCATTCAACATCTCCTGCTCCAGCACCTCAATAGTCTAGCAGGGAGACAAATACATGACATATTACCATGTATCTATGTAGGAGTTAGGCCTATACTGTTACTAACTGAAAATACATGACATATTACCATGTATAATAATATAATAATATGCCATTTAGCAGACGCTTTTATCCAAAGCGACTTACAGTCATGCGTGCATACATTTTTTGTGTGTATGGGTGGTCCCGGGGATCGAACCCACTACCTTGGCGTTACAAGCGCCGTGCTCTACCAGCTGAGCTACAGAGGACCACCATGTATCTATGTAGGAGTTAGGCCTATACTGTTACTAACTGAAAATACATGACATATTACCATGTATCTATGTAGGAGTCAGGTCTATACTGTTACTAACTGAAAATACATGACATATTACCATGTATCTATGTAGGAGTCAGGTCTATACTGTTTACTAACTGAAAAACGTCACATTTCTGAATGAAACAACACATTGTTTTGATTTGTGACTTTGCCATGGGGTGGTGTAACTGACAAGTGGTCAGTCAGCCGGCACTAACCATCCCAGATCTGGTGTAGAGTTGGACGTTTGTCCTTACCTTTCCTGTCTTGGCGAATGCCTCGGCCACGCGTCGGTTGCGTCCTCCATAGCAGGTCGTGATGAGGTCAGCCACGCCGCAGCTCTCCAGGAAAGTTGCAGAGGAGACGACGCCATCTTTACTGAAGAGCTTAGCGAAGGCTATCATCTCCATCAGCCCTAGTCTGATTACTGCTGCCTTGGTGTTGTCACCACACCTCAGCCCATCACAGAACCCTGCTCCTACCGCTACGATGTTCTGAGGAAGAGAGACGAAAACATAGAGGTAATAGGTTATTACTATGTCATTACCATTTTACAATGGAAGTATCCATTTTACCATGCACATACACTCACTGGGCTGGGTACTTAGAGTTACCTTCAGTGCTCCACAGAATCTTAGAGTTACCTTCAGTGCTCCACAAAGCTCTACAGTGTCTGCGTCGTCCACCACTGTGATCCTGAAGTTAGGAGTCTGCAGGAGCTCCTTGAAGAGCAGGCCGTTCTCCATGATCTTACAGCCTGGTAAAGCAACACGTTTTACATCCAACACATAGCCAGCCTATCACTCCATCTCTGTCCATGCTTTGTATTATTTTTTGTATTTTTTTTGTATTTTTTTTTTGTCATTTAGCAGACGCTCTTATCCAGAGCGACTTACAGTTACATTATTATTATATATATATTTTTTTCATACTGGCCCCCCGTGGGAATCGAACCCACAACCCTGGCGTTGCAAACGCCATGCTCTACCAACTGAGCTACATCCCTGCCGGCCATTCCCTCCCCTACCCTGGACGAAGCTGGGCCAATTGTGCGCCACCCCATTGGTCTCCCGGTCACGGCCGGCTATGACAGAGCCTGGATTCGAACCAGGATCTCTAGTGGCACAGCTAGTACTGCGATGCAGTGCCTTTACACCACTGCGCCACTCAGGAGACATTATTACTATATATCTCATGCCATATAGTTATCAAATAACTTCACAGCTTTGTTTTACATTCCTGTATACAAATGTCTATGCATTATAAATGAGGCTGGGGTATTCTTACCGATGGTGGTCTCACAGAACTTCTCTGCTGCCACCTCGTTGGCGATGTTAGCTCCCATTAGAACACTGACGTCTATAGCCATCTTCTCCCTGATTATGTCAGAGATGAGCTTCAGGCCCTCCGGACCCTCGTCTATTCCCTGTGGGGACAGGAGACAGCTAAATCACTATGGTTTACTGGTTCACTACTGTTTTTCATTCGATTTGTTTACAGGGCAAAGTGAGAGAAAAGGAAGACAGCCATCTGAAAGAGGATATTGACAGAGAGGAGTGAGGAAGCAGCTATTCCCTGTGAAGAGAGAGGTGAGAGATGTTACTACTGTTTAGTGGTTTACTACTGTTTCTATCTGTTTATTATGTGTTTGTAACTAAAAATATCCATTCAGAGACACATAGAGACAGAGTCAGACTGCTGTCTCAACTCCACACATGGGGGCTTGTCACTGACAGACAGACAGACAGCCCGACAGAAAAGACAGAGACAGACAAACAGAAAGGACAGAGAGACAGACAGAAAGGACCGAGAGACAGACAGACAGACAGACAGACAGACAGACAGACAGAACAGACAGAACAGACAGACAGACAGACAGACAGACAGAAAGGACAGACAGACAGACAGACAGACAGACAGACAGACAGACAGACAGACAGACAGACAGAAAGGACAGACAGAAAGGACAGACAGAAAGGACAGACAGAAAGGACAGAGACATACAGAGACAGACAGACAGAAAGGACAGAGTCAGAAAGGACAGACAGACAGGACAGACAGACAGGACAGAGACACAGAGAGACAGACAGACAGAAAGGACAGAGAGACAGAAAGGACAGAGACAGCCAGACAGAGAGACAGAAAGGCCAGACAGGCAACACTACAGTAGATACAGAGTTACAGTGGGGGAAAAAAGTATTTAGTCAGCCACCAATTGTGCAAGTTCTCCCACTTAAAAAGATGAGAGAGGCCTGTAATTTTCATCATAGGTACACGTCAACTATGACAGACAAATTGAGATTTTTTTCTCCAGAAAATCACATTGTAGGATTTTTAATGAATTTATTTGCAAATTATGGTGGAAAATAAGTATTTGGTCACCTACAAACAAGCAAGATTTCTGGCTCTCACAGACCTGTAACAACTTCTTTAAGAGGCTCCTCTGTCCTCCACTCGTTACCTGTATTATTGGCACCTGTTTGAACTTGTTATCAGTATAAAAGACACCTGTCCACAACCTCAAACAGTCACACTCCAAACTCCACAATGGCCAAGACCAAAGAGCTGTCAAATGACACCAGAAACAAAATTGTAGACCTGCACCAGGCTGGGAAGACTGAATCTGCAATAGGTAAGCAGCTTGGTTTGAAGAAATCAACTGTGGGAGCAATTATTAGGAAATGGAAGACATACAAGACCACTGATAATCTCCCTCGATCTGGGGCTCCACGCAAGATCTCACCCCGTGGGGTCAAAATGATCACAAGAACGGTGAGCAAAAATCCCAGAACCACACGGGGGGACCTAGTGAATGACCTGCAGAGAGCTGGGACCAAAGTAACAAAGCCTACCATCAGTAACACACTACGCCGCCAGGGACTCAAATCCTGCAGTGCCAGACGTGTCCCCCTGCTTAAGCCAGTACATGTCCAGGCCCATCTGAAGTTTGCTGGAGTGCATTTGGATGATCCAGAAGAGGATTGGGAGAATGTCATATGGTCAGATGAAACCAAAATAGAACTTTTTGGTAAAAACTCAACTTGTCGTGTTTGGAGGACAAAGAATGCTGAGTTGCATCCAAAGAACACCATGCCTACTGTGAAGCATGGGGGTGGAAACATCATGCTTTGGGGCTGTTTTTCTGCAAAGGGACCAGGACGACTGATCCGTGTAAAGGAAAGAATGAATGGGGCCATGTATCGTGAGATTTTGAGTGAAAACCTTCTTCCATCAGCAAGGGCATTGAAGATGAAACGTGGCTGGGTTTTTCAGCATGACAATGATCCCAAACACACCGCCCGGGCAACGAAGGAGTGGCTTCGTAAGAAGCATTTCAAGGTCCTGGAGTGGCCTAGCCAGTCTCCAGATCTCAACCCCATAGAAAATCTTTGGAGGGAGTTGAAAGTCCGTGTTGCCCAGCGACAGCCCCAAAACATCACTGCTCTAGAGGAGATCTGCATGGAGGAATGGGCCAAAATACCAGCAACAGTGTGTGAAAACCTTGTGAAGACTTACAGAAAACGTTTGACCTGTGTCATTGCCAACAAAGGGTATATAACAAAGTATTGAGAAACTTTTGTTATTGACCAAATACTTATTTTCCACCATAATTTGCAAATAAATTCATTAAAAATCCTACAATGTGATTTTCTGGATTTTTTTTTCTAATTTTGTCTGTAATAGTTGACGTGTCCCTATGATGAAAATTACAGGCCTCTCTCATATTTTTAAGTGGGAGAACTTGCACAATTGGTGGCTGACTAAATACTTTTTTCCCCCACTGTAGCTACTCTACTCCCTCTGACATTAGCCTACTCTCTCCTGCTGACGCTAACTCAATCTGGGACATGGATGGGAGTACCGAGAGGAGAGCATATCATGTCCCAGTAAACATCACTCTTGAAATATCCAAACATCATAAGCCAGACGTGGGAGCTTAGCTGCCTTGGAGAGAGATAGAACCAGCTGGTGACAGAAACAAACTAGGCCAACCAAGGCCCTGTGGACTCGCTTTTTAGACACACTCTGACAAGTACAAACACTTCCTAAATAACTAGAACCTTGCAGAAGTAGTTGTAACTGATTTAAGACTAGGCATGAATAAATGAATAGACAGTAGAGAAAGAGCAGGCTAATGAGAGAGAGTAGCCTATTAAATAAATCCCAACACCATAATTGTCTGATTACATTCTTGGAGAATGAGAAGACCATCCTCTCCACTAAAATAAATGAGCCTGTAGATCATTACGTAGCATTAATTATAAAAGCCTCTCCACTAAAACAAAGCTTCTCAGAATCCCCTGGCTTCTCAACCACACAAATCCCCCTTTACAAAGGCCCTGCTCTGGCCCAATCCAGAGGTTTAATACAAGGTCCTGCTCTGGCCCAATCCAGAGGTTTAATACAAGGTCCTGCTGTGGCCCAATCCAGAGGTTTAATACAAGGTCCTGCTGTGGCCCAATCCAGAGGTTTAATACAAGGTCCTGCTGTGGCCCAATCCAGAGGTTTAATACAAGGTCCTGCTGTGGCCCAATCCAGAGGTTTAATACAAGGTCATGCTGTGGCCCAATCCAGATGTTTAATACAAGGCCCTGCTGTGGCCCAATCAAGAGGTTTAAACCAGCCCCTTTAGCCTCTCCAGAGCCAGAGCTGGACGTTCAACTCTTTCAGCTCTGTTACCACAACACATGGATTTCACCATGCACTAAACCTCTCTGTTGTCATGGATAGGAGGATATTAACCCTGTCTGTCTGGCTGTCTGGCTGGCTGTTGGTAATAACAGTCAACAGTCTCAAAAAGGCCAGAGCTGAGCAGAACAGAATAGAGTAGACTGCTGTTGTAGAACAGGTTTTAGTGGGTCGTATTACGCACAACAAAAAAACATAAAAGCCCATACATGTAGCTAGCTATATAAAAGCCCATAGATGTAGCTAGCTATATAAAAGCCCATAGATGTAGCTAGCTATATAAAGCCCATAGATGTAGCTAGCTATATAAAAGCCCATAGATGTAGCTAGCTATATAAAGCCCATAGATGTAGCTAGCTATATAAAAGCCCATAGATGTAGCTAGCTATTTAAAAGCCCATAGATGTAGCTAGCTATATAAAGCCCATAGATGTAGCTAGCTATATGCTCTCTTGGGTAAATAAATGAAACTAGCTCCATTAGGCAAATCTTTTTGAGTGTGAACTGTATTACTGTACTGTATTATATTATACTGTGTTATATGGACTGGAATTACGTACATCGTTCAAACCATGATAAAGCAGAAGAGAACATGTGATTCTGTTAGAGCACATGCGGCCTAAAAAGTTACAAGTATAATTGGGCCTATTTGTATAATTAGTAGGCTGACGCATATATATATACCTTTGATAATATTTCCTCTATCTCTCTCTATTGTTGCTTCATTCCTTCCTGGCTTTCAACAGATACATGAAATTAGTTTAATTGTCCTTATCTTCATCATTCTAATGACATACTTGAATAATATAGGACTAGAATTAGATGCAGAAGGCTTTCACTTCTCTTCACGAAGATTGAATGGTTGGGTCTGAATAAATAACTGCTATAGCCTACCGCCATCGCGCGTTCGCTCTTCTTTCAAGCTACATGTGAGTTCTATTGGATGCTGCATTTAACATTCAGCAAAAAAGAGCTTGCGTGCCTATTCGAATAGTCTATTGGTATAAGAAATGCTAAAAATATATAATGTCCAGTAAGCTATTCTAGTCTAGCTTTTGCCGCATGTGACTCCAAGGAGAGGTCAGCAGGGCACAGGTGCTTGCATATTGCACAAGAGACAGAGGCTATAAGTTAGAAGCTTATCATGCATAACCCACCATTAATTAGCTAAATATAAGGCTAATACTGCATTGAATGTATTACCTGAAAGAGGTAGGCTAGGACATCTATATATAGGGCTATACAGTATATCAATCTAGAACAGGATTATCTATTTTGGATGCAATTTGAATGGAGTTGATGGAGAGAGAGAAAGACTGTGAGAGAGTACTCGAGCGTGCACTGATTTAAAGCAACGATATTCGAGTGATAGGCTGTTTTAAAACTCTGCAGCTGCAATTTAAATTTTTTTTTCTTTACAATTAAAAAACAAGGTGACCCCTGAAAGCCAGATGTAGATGGGTAAATTAGATGCACATTCTGTCTTTATATTACTGTAGCATAGGCAACGCTGCAGCAAATGTAGGTCTACCTGTCACAATAAAAAAAGTTACATGCAAGTCTACATGCATTGTGAACTGCGCTCCATACGGGGTCTGACCCCACCCTGAGCGTTGATTCATCATGCAGAGGCTGTAGTGAAGCCAGATTTAGACATCGCATATAATTTAACAGTTCCATTTCACACCATGCTGTTCATATAAATAATTTATTATAATTTACCGGTTTCTCACCGTTTCTTATCCTGGGAAAAGGGAGTGGTTTTGGGCGGGAAATCCTGGTAAATTTAGGTAACCGGGTTCCCACCATTCAACCCTAAGACTGACTGACAGAGTGACTGACAGACTAACAGAGTGACTGACAGAGTGACTGACAGACTAACAGAGTGACTGACAGAGTGACTGACAGTGAATGACAGACAGAGTGACATGGACAGAGTGACTGACAGAGTGACAGACAGTGACAGACCGACAGTGACTGACAGTGACAGAGTGAGTAACAGAGTGAGTAACAGAGTGACTGACAGAGTGACAGTGACAGAGTGACTTACTCACAGAGTGACTGACAGATGGACAGAGTGACAGACTGACAGTGACAGAAAGCCATATGTTCAGCAGTTGAGGTCTATGCCAGAGTGACAGAGTGACGGACAAGAGTGACAGAAAGCCATATGTTCAGCAGACAAACTATCTATTTATAGATGAGACAAGCTGTCATGGGTCTCATGCTGTAGTGCAGAGGTCAATATCTGACAACACAACATTATTGGTGTGAAAAATGTATGCACTCACTAACTGTAAGTCGCTCTGGATAAGAGTGTCTGCTAAATGACTAAAAATTTTAAAATGTAAAATGAGACGCAGGCCCATACACACGGCTGGCCCGCTCATTAGGCAGGATTAAGCGGCTGCCTATGGTGACAGATTGATGAACTAAACCAAGACGCACCTCCAACAACAACACATAAAACCTCACATAATTCTGCCCCAAAATAATGACCAGTGGCATAAGGGCTTTTTAGGTGAGCATTGATGCCACCCTGTGATAAGCAGTGGCCACTTTGTAAAAGGCAGGGGCGCAAAATATTTTTGCTTGTCCATTCCCAGCATGCCCTACAGGGTGCTGTTGGAGAAATGCATCGCTGGAGCGCTCCACTAACATTCAGTCAAAAAAATTATCTAACTTAAATCAAGTAGCAGATATAGGATATGGTAGAAATAGTATGTGGCCTTTTCTGACGCCTACAGGCTGAAGATAACATGTATGACAATGTAATGAGATGGACACGTTTTACATCATGCAGGTTTCTCAGATCAAATAGCCTAACCTAAATGGTGCTCAATCAAATAAAAAATGTGCTGTCATGTTAACAAACAACATATCCTAAAAACAGGACAGGTCAAAGTAAAATTGACAATATGGAATGGACAATCACAACTGTTGTCCAGGAGTTTCACCCCATTGTCATGACCAGTGATTTCAAGTTTGTATCTGTAAATTTTTGACAAGCTGATCATAGCGAAAAAGAAAACACTTCTGCATTTCCCGCTGTGTAAACACATTGCAAATAGGCTCACGATAACTCCTGATAAAGTTGGGTAGCTGATATTCAGAGCTTAAATAGCCAAATTGATTAGCCACAGGAATCAGGACTAGTAAAGCCAATGTAACGGTCTGTTTAACAAACGGTAGGCCTACCACACGGATGGGCATTCATAAAATTATATTGGGGGCCAACACGTTAGGCTACACCCCAGTAAGCGCGAGCCGACGTCTTTTGGATGTCTTTTTTTTTGGTCCTGTCCAGACCAGAAGTCATTTTTTTTGGGGGGTGTTTTACAAATGGTAACCATAGATGGGCATTCATAAAATTCTATTTCAGGCAACACTGTAGGCTCCACCTCAGTAAGCACGGACCGACGGCAACGCCTTTTGGACCAAATCTGAACCAATTATAGACGTCTATAAATTACGTATTTTCAACTTTCATTTAGAATAAAACAATTAGCCTGATTTCAACATCCGGAAAATACATTTTTCAACGTCTGGGAAATACGTATTTTCAACATCCAGAAAATAAGTATTTTCAACTTTCATTCAGAACCGAAAATTTACCTGATTTCAACATCCGGAAGATACGTATTTTTCAACGTCTGGAAAATATGCATTTTCTCAACGTCCTGGAAAATATGTTTTTTAAGCATACAGAAAAATACATATTTTCACCTTTAATTTAGAACCTAAATTATGAGGCGGACACTGAGAAATGAAAGGGCTCCATATAGCCTTGTGAACCCTTATGTGTTCTAGGTTGCAGAGCAAACATAAGAATACGACGTTTGGCGGCGTGAAACTCTTACCTTAATGAGTGTGATTCCCCTGGCCTGAGAGGAGACACAGCCTACCATCTCATCACACAGCTTCCTGATGAACTGGTGAGGAACCACAAACACTAGGAGGTCAGCCCCCTCAGCAGCATCCTGGAGCTGGGGTACAGCCACCTGTGGAGAGGGAAGGAGGGGGAGAGAGAGAGAGATGGAGAGAGAGAGAGATGGAGAGAGAGAGAGAGGGAGAGAGAGAGAGAGAGAGGGATAGAGACAGAGAGAGAGAGGGAGGGAGTGAGGGAGAAGGAGAGGGAGCGGGTGGAAGATATCATTTCAATGAGGTGACTGTAATGCTTTGGTCAGCTGTGTGCTGGAATGGAACAAATATGTGAAACAGCTGTTGGGCTCATTTCTGTTCAGACAGTCCTCTTACCACATTGTCAGGCAGTTTGTATCCAGGCAGGTACTTGACATTCTCATGGTCTGTGTTGATGATGTCTGTGAGATTCCTGCCGTTCACGTTCTCCTCAAACACCCACATCTTGACTGTGGTGGCGAAGCGCTGCAGGGTCTGAGCATTACTGCCAATTATCCTGGCAATGGCTGAACCCCTGTAGGGAAGAAGAATCATTTATGTACATTACACTTATCTACAATATACCATTTACCATCGTCTTGTGGCAAGAGACAATAGCAAAAACAATCAAATTATTATCATAACTGTTCACCATCATTTTAGAATGGATAACCTAGAAAATTCTGTCTTGTCCCTTGTCAATAATTTGCTCATGTCAAAACATTATCCCTTAAACATTATCCTACAGAAATGCATTGTAGTCCCCTCAACATAAGTGCATTAAAAAACCCACGTTGCTCTGCTCATGGCCATATGAGAGGTTTGTTTTCCTTGACAATAGCTACAATGTAACAAGCCGCACCTGCCTCTGCGCCAAAGAGAGATAGGCCTACATTGTAAGCGTCAGACACTGCCAACTTGTGCTGCTCTAGCTAGCCAGCTAACCCAGTAAGATCTATCTGACAATCTCTATAGGTTGCAAGGCATGTTGCCTATCATCGACAGGAGCAACAATGACCATTGACAGTGACTGAACTCACCAGTTTCCAGAGCCGACAATGCACACTTTCAGAGGCGACACCATTGGAGATGTTTCCTATATGCGTCTGGAGAAGAAACGGTAAAAATGTATTAATTTCGAAGATATAGGTAACTAATGACAGATGGTATGGAGAGGAGACAGGAGAGCGCCGCTAGGCTACTATAGGCTGGACTACAGTAAATGGCATCATCAAGGAGTTGCCGCACTGGAGGATTCTGGGATTTGGAGTTGTTTATGTTTGTTACAATTAGCTGGTAGCCTTTTACATTAACATGGTTTATTATTCTCCTGATAAATTGCAAGACAATTGTTGCAATGTTTACTAATGTCTCTTTTCTGGAAGAAGTTCAAGAAGAATATTAACTGAATAGCCTTACATTTTCATATCAAATAGCCTAAATGGCATAGGCCTTTCCCTATTTTTTCCCTATTCCAAATTGAAATATTTAATATCCCACACATCATGCATGTACGTTGAGATCCTTGTGTGTGGTGAATAAGCTATGGTGAATCCGTGTGTTTTCAGCGATGATGTATATAGCCCTGTATTCTGGAGGTACAGCATCGTGGTTGGCCGGCAGTCAAAGGGAGTGACCATCCCGGGATTTCCAGTAGAAAAACGCAGAAACGTCAGAGCCACACACCAACACCGCAGCAAGACACGGAAACCCCCTCTTCTCTCCTCTTCTTCTCTCTCTTCTTCTCTCAGCATAAGACAGTGCAGGGTCCATATTCTCCAAGAAGCTGCACTAACGGAGAATGTGGTTATCACCCTGTTCTGGAATCTCCGCTGCATTCGATCTTCTTATCGTTCGGTTTTCCACCTTCTAAAACAAGATAATCATCTTATCTTTAGCCTAAATCTCAATTATGGACAAGCACCCAGGCTCCAACATGATCAACCCCGCATCCTACCATGGGAATCCCGCTGCACGGAGGTTGGACGGAGGAGGTGGCGGTCCGTGTCCGCACAGCCTGGGCTCGGAGGGAGTCACCGCAGGTAGCCGTGGTGGGGTGTCCGGGGGCAGCGGGTCTACTCCGCATCAAGCCCACAAGCGGCGTCTGGAGGGGGTCCTCAATAAATACACTAACCTGCTACAGGGATGGCAAAACAGGTACAGTAGGCAATTCAGGGGTTCTAGCTCTGGTCCAGGGCATTATGCGCGGACGCGCACTAACGCCATGGAACAGAGCTAGTTTTATAGTGGTTCTTGACTGAGTTTGGTGCCATTGTTGATCAGTTGTGTACGGTGGAAAGGCATCTCATTTCAAAAATATTTTCTCATTTAATCTAATCTATTCACAACAAGTTCGGTTCGATATTAAATATCCATCTTATCTATTTCATTTTCACCTATTTTTCGTATCTTATCACATCTATTGATAACATAAGTTACAGGGCATTTATATCTTCTGATCAAAAGGGGGCAGATCACATTCGTGGTAATAGATCAGATGATTGATTATGATCTGCGGTTCCTCGCGCGTCATAACGCATAGGTGTTTTCCATTGGACTGAGAGGAGTTTTGCTTTGCGATGCAGCACAAAAGGCATGTTCAGTCCTGTTGCCATGTTTACTAGAACACAGTTGTTGTTGGCAGCAACACAAGTGATGACCATTAACATCACATATAAATACAGTTTTTCTATTCTATTCTGCTCTGTTCTATTCTATAGTTTAGTAAATGATTTGTTAAGCGGTCATACTACCTTCCGTTAAGAAAGCAGTCTTTGGGTTCATAGAAATAAGGCATTGAGAGAGGACAGTTAATGAACACTGTAACATGAGGGCTGACTAAGACAGGAACAGGGTTTTGCTGATATAGTGGAACAGTTGTTTTGGAATTATTGAATTTATAGAGGCAGATGGTCCCAGGCTGTGGGAGAGCTCCAGGGGGACAATTTTTTTTGTTTAAAATAAATGCACTGTTGGTTAAGGGCTGTAAGTAAGCATTTCACTGTAATGTCTGCACCTGTTGTATTCGGCGCATGTGACCAATAAAATTTGATTTGATTTGATTTGATTTGATTTGATTTGAGAGTCTGGGATGGGGACAGCAACAGACTCTATTTCACTGCCCCTAGATTTCTATTACTGAATTTGGCTCATTCAGAGTGAATATACCTTTTTACACTTGTCCAGTAGGCCTATCTACCAACAGAGAGGCTGTGTCCCAAATGGCACCCTATTCCCTACATAGTGCACTACTTTTTGACCAGAGCCCTGTGGCCCTGAGTACATTATATAGGTAATAGAGTTCCATTTGTGATGCAGGCACACTGTTACTGTGGATTAGGTGTGGTGGATGGATGGTGGGGTCTGAATGAAAATCAATGACTGATCCCTAACAGGAAAGCCCCTCCCCCTCTCCCCTGCTCCTCTATGGCACGCTGCTAGTGTGTGTGTGTGTGTGTGTGTGTGTGTTGCGCTTGCGTGTGTGTGTATGTGTGTGTGTATCACTGTGTGTTTAGATCGATAGGGAGAGCAACCAGTCGTATAATGAGCTCTGACCACAGTGTTCCGTTGGTCACTGTCTCTCTGTCTGTCTGTCTGTCTGTCTGTCTGTCTGTCTGTCTGTCTGTCTGTCTGTCTGTCTCACTCTCTCTCTCTCTCTCTCTCTCTCTCTCTCTCTCTCTCTCTCTCTCTCTCTCTGTCTCTCTCTCTCTCTCTCCATCTCTCACTTGGTATGTGTTTGCATGTGTGTTGTTAGTGTGACAAATATGAGAAATGGGGAGAATTCCAGGAAATTCTGCACTCCTTACAACCACATGGCTGTTGCAATACTGTTACACTTTTAACAATATGAACATTCCAGTCTCGGTCATAGCTAAGGACCGGTACAAATATTCAGCACACCAGACTGCTGTTAACACAATGCCAGAGAAATACCTGAGTACCTGGCTGCATGAGTTCTAAAATTAGATCACCTGTTTGACTTTCAAGGTCTGCTTCCGCGTCTGCTGCGCTCTATTCAAACTGCTGTTTGAACTTCTAATGATGTCTGTTCCTATGTGACTGTTTGGCTAGCTGAGCTCCGTTCTCAACTGAAACAAAAGAAGTGAAATGTGATAGTGATTGCATGTGATAGATACTGAAAACAACTCTGACACATCCTCCTGTCTCAATATTGCACACTGCTTTCTTTTTTCCATTGTATCTGTCTTCGGAGCAGGCAGGCAGCAGGCCAAGAGACTGTTTCATAAAGCATTTCTGACATTTATATATCAGTACAGTAATTGCAACGTTGTGGTTTCAATCCTGTCAGAAGGGCTTTATATATTTTGACCAGGTTTGACAGAAGAACATTGTGGTTTCAATCTTTTCAGAAGGGCTTTATGTGTTGTGACCAGAAGGTTTGACAGAAGAGGAGCTTGTGAATTGGATTTATGGTTTCCGATAGTTTAGACTTATTGCCCTGCCATCTTCTTAAATAAATGTTGCTGTATTATGACTTGTTGTATGGCTTGTTTCCTGAACCATACCTGCTATTCCCATGAATCCCCTTCTAATCAGGCAAACAATGTCTGGTGATATGCTGTTATTGCCGGTATGGACGACAGAAACAGTGATTCAGTGTAGTTTAATGGAATAGAAGTACATCATAATACCTGCTCTTCTGGGAACCGTTGAACTGAGGTTCAGATTACTAAATCACAAGTGTTGCAACACATGTTTTCTTTAATCATGTTTTGAACATTTCTTCTTACTCAAACACTCCACACAAATTATAATCTGGTCATCTGGAGTTGATGGGATGAACAGTGGGTCCTCCAGAGCAGATGCAATCTCCTCCTCATGCATGCATGTACAGCACACAC